>NW_024098441.1:0-285000 GCF_016545835.1 Crotalus tigris | reverse complement strand
TGATTGTTGCAATGGAACAGGGTGGTGTTTTTTTTGTTTTGTTTTGTTTTTGTCATCCTGTATAAACTCTGCAAGTCTGAAAAGTTAATTTTAGCCGGCAAAATTTATGCAGTTTTGCAGATATTTTCAAGGATGGAAGAAGCATGTTTCTTCCTGCCTCTTAGGAATAAGTCATTTTTTCCCCTTGGTGGGTAAATAATTTTGATAAATGTTCAAAAATCAACATCCTGCCTAAACATCCTGGACTACCAATAGAATACTGTCAATATCACAACCACACATAAACACTTTTCTCTTGCCTTCGTACATTTTCTCACATCAAAGCTATTTTTAAATCCAGGGTTTACATGTGATCAAAAACCTATGTAATTAGTAACCAAGGTGACGGGGATAGTTTTCATAACAAGCCCCTCCTTTTCCAAGGGCAGCCCTTAAGAAAACTGCTAACGGCACATAGCATGCAATTTTAAATCAAAGTGCGAGAAAACGAGGGCAAGTTAATATTACCAAGGCAATTATGGAAGGCTGGTTGGGGAAGATGGGAAATAAACTCTTCAGACCTTCTCTATGCAGTTCAGTCTATTCTTATTTGAACAAAGGATCCAGTTAAACAAAGAATTCCAGTGCAAAATTTGTAAAGTGCAGGAATTTCTTTTTATGAACATAGGAGACAGTCTAATTTAGTTCAATGTGTCTCAACATCAGTGACTTTAAGATGTGCGGCCTGCAACTCCCAGAATTCTACTCCTTTAAGATGTGTGGCCTTCAATTCCCAGTACTCAACTCCTTTAAGATATGTGGACTTCAATTCTCAGAATTCAATTCTTTTAAGATGTGTAGACCTCAACTCCCAGAATTCAACTCCTTTAAGACGTGTGGACTTCAACTCCCAGAATTCCACTCCTTTAAGTTGTGTGACCTTCAATTCCCAGTAATCAATTCCTTTAAGATGTGTGGACTTCAATTCCCGGAATTCAACTCTTTTAAGATGTATAGACCTGAACTCCCAATACTCAAATCTTTTAAGAAGTAGACTTCAATTCCCAGAATTCAACTTAAGATGTATGGACTTCAACTCCAGAATGCTGACAGGGTGATACTAGGAGAGAGTTGAAGTCCATACATCTTAAAATTGCTGAGGTTGAGAAACACAGATGTAATTGGTCTATTGATCCAGCTTGCTCAAAATTAGCTACAAAACCACCGCCAACAGGTGCTACTGTTCTTCCTATAGGCATCATCTCTGCCTTCTGACAATATGCTTAACTGAGTAGTAAAAGTCTCATAAAGGTCATTGCACTCAGTTTGTTTCCACCTTGTTTCTATGGCTTAATTCTTTCCTTGCTTTCCTGGATCATAAGATAAAAGGGGAGGTAGTAATTTGGGGAGAAGGTTCCTACTATGGGGATTAATCTGACAGGAAATGCAGGAATACAGAACATGAGAATGGATATAGATCTGGTTGGAGACCTGGTGCTGGTATGTGTGAATATTGTCTGACATAGACAATATACACACATACCCACACCCCCTCTCCAACCCTCTTCACACCTCCTACACACTGTCATGTAACACCTCACACCCAGTGGTTGGATTCAAACATGTGAACAACCAGTTCTCTGTGTGGATGACGCTTCCTGAAGTCCGTTCTGGGCCTGGGCAACAAAAAATTAGCTACTGGTTCTGTTGAAATGGTGTGAACTGGCTGAATCCCACCTCTGTTCAACCCTGCAGACTCTCAACTCATTCCACAACTTGTGCAACAATTCCCATTCACCAAGCACCTCTTGTACACCACTGTGCACTCTCCCCAACTCATGTGGCACGTCTTGCACATTCATTTGCACCCTTGCACACACTGCCTGACCCATGTGACACGTCTTGTAGGTATGCATGGGTGCATGAAAGTGTGTTGGTCAAAAAGGCCACTTGGGGGTACATCGCAGGTCGGAAAGGAGGCATGAGGTGAGTAGGTATGTGGGATTGTGCAAGAGGTGCCAAGCAGGTCAGAGAACACAATACGACACAAGTCAGGAAGAGTGAGCAAGAGTGCACAAGAGGTGCCACACAAGCTGGGAAGAGCACATAGGCATGCAGTGTGCAAGTCAGAAATGGTGCACAGGGATATCACATGTATCTGGAAGGATTGAAAGCACCGAAGTTGGCTTAGGTATTTTGGGAGCTAAAGTCCACATATCTTAAAGCTGCCAATTTTGAGAAACATTGTATTAGACCCATTTACCTATTCAACCCCTAGAAATTGTCGCAATTCTTTCCATATTGCAGCTGGCTCTCCATCGGTATTAAATTGCAGGGGGGGAGAGAATCTCTTTCATAGAACATAAAAATGTGAACATTGGAATATGTATGTAAGTTGGTGTCCTGATGGCTTAACGCCAGCAAAGCTTCTATCCCAAAACAAGATGGAGGCTTTAAATTGTCATATCATTTATAGCTGACACATCACCTACTTACAGGACCGCATACTGCCGCATAGTTCCCAGAGACCGGTGAGGTCCCACAGATTGGGCCTCCTTCAGGTCCCGTCGGCCAGACAATGTCGGCTGGCAGGCCCTCGGGGAAGGGCCTTTTCTGTGGTGGCTCCGACCTGGTGGAATCAACTTCCCCCCCCGAGATTTGAATTACTCCCACCTTGCCGGCCTTTAAGAAAGCCATTAAAACTCTCCTGTTCCGGCAGGCCTGGGGCTGATGTCCCCGGGGGGGGGATACAATTGGACATGCTGTATGATTGTACTTATTTTACTGTTTTCTTGCTATATTATTGTTTTAATTTTGTATGCCATCCTGAGTCCCTCGAGATTGGGCGGCATATAAATTTTAGAAATAAATAAATAAATAAATAAATAAATAAATAAATCTGGAAAGTGATGCTTAGATCTCAGTTTTATGTAAACAAAATTTGGAACCCTTGAATATACATGGGTTTTCCACAATTATATATATACTAGACGCAGTAGAGCACTACATATACTTTAGCCAATGGATCTCAATGGAAGGTGGTACAATAAAGAAAATTGAATGGCGTCTTAAATGTGGTTGGCAGGCAATCGCAACGCTAAGCATAATTTTTGAGAACAACCTTCCCCTATGTCCAAAGAGAAAAGTTTTTGATCAGTGTGTGCTACCTGCTGTAACATATGCTGTTGAAATATGGACATTAACCTCACAATCAGTACAAAAGCTATGAGTGGGGCAAAGAGCCATGGAAAGATACATGCTCAGCATTACAAGGCAAAATTTAGAAAGACCAGCACACGGATTAGAGAACAAACTAAAATATATGATGCCATCAAAAGAGTAAAAGAATTGAAATGGAAATGTGCTGGTCAAATAACAAGAAGAACTGAGGGCAGGTGGACCAAGGCAGTTATAGAATGGATCCCACTTGATAAAAAGTGTCCACGAAAGAGACCTAAAACAAGATGGATCAACAACATCAGCAAGTATTGAGGGCCCAACTGGCAAAAGAAAGCTCAGGACCATCTAGGTTGGAAACATGCAGAAGAGGCCTTCATACTGCAATGGATAGACAATGGGTAGAATGATGATATGCAATATATTTTAATAGTATTCTTGTGTCTTATCTAGAGATTTTTGGATTGAGGAGGGAAGGGGAGAGGCTGGTAGAAAGCCATGAGCGTCATTTGCTTTGGCTTTTGATCTGTCCTGTTTCTCTCCCAAAGCTTGCATGGTTCACGCTACTTGTCCTCAAGGTTGGAAAGAGCCAACACCATGTATTGCTGAAGTTCCTTGCGTTCCGCTAAGTTATGTTGCAACTTCTCCAACAACTCAAAGTACCTGAAGAGGGAGTCACGTGGCCAAAGCACCTGTTCATCCTCATCAGCAGCGTAGAGTCCTGGTAAGTTCTTGTGGATGTAAGTCTCCCAGTCCAAAATTCCAGGAAACATTTCTTCAGAGCTGAAATCTGGATAGTCTGCAGTTTGAATGAATGTGGGGTCCATAGTGAACCTTTCTCTGAATGTAACGTCTTTGTCCATAGCTGTTCGAATCTGGCTGAATCTCTTTTCCATGATCTCCATTTTGAATTTGTCAGCTTGCGTCTGAGCCTCTATCTGTCTCACCTCTTCACTTAGGTCACTTCGGATGTTCTGGAAATTGGTGACCATAATGGCAACAAAGAGATTCCTAAAAATGAATGCCCCAATCAGAAGCCATAGGCAGATATATATACCACTGATCACCTTGTTTATCTCTGGGACCTTCCATGAATCTTGCAACAAAGCGTACCAGTGATCCATGGTGAAGAGAATGAAGATGGTTACTAGAGCATTGGGCATGTCCATGAAAAACATATTGTAAGTCAGGTCCATCCTGTCTGAATGGGTGTAACTCTCAAAAAAGAAGATGCCTGACACAGCAAAGACGAAGACAAGGAAGGCAAGGAGAACCAAAATGAAGGCCATAGCTTTCAAGGCTTTGGCAATAGCCATGATGAGGAGGCGGACTTGTCGGACTCTAGGAAAGAGCTTTAGGCAACGGAGCACACGGCATAACCGCAGAAGTCGGAGGCTCATCACATTGCGGTTCTGGTCCAACCCGTATATTATTTCTGGTACAAGGGAGATAATGGTCACTGTGAAATCGAAGATATTCCAGGGATTTTCCCAGTATCTCTGAAAGCTCACAAACCAATGCAGCCCAATCTCGGCCAGAAATATATATAAAATGACCCAAATAATCACCTCCAGGACTATGCTTATTTGCACAAAGGCCTCTTTGCTCTTCCCCATTATCTCTGATGAGACCATGAGGGCGACCATGTTCAAGAAGATAAGAAAGATGATAAAGCCCTTGAATGTTGGCCTGTTCAAAACTGACGACACCCACATCTTAAAAGGGGGCCAGCGGCTGCAACGCACTTCAATACGATTGCGCCAGCGTTTCTCTTGGGTCACCATGATATTCCGGGTGGGCACGACATTGAAGCGAACCAACTGGTGATGATCCATGAGCATCATTTTCTTTCGCTTCTTGTGATCCACAAAATCTTGTATGTTATACCGTGGCACTGCATGGCTCAGCCCCTCAAAGTGATCTATCAGGTAAAATGTATAGATCAGCTTAGAGCGAATAGCATCCGCGCGGGGATTCACCTGGAAGTTTACATCAGGTTTCTCTTTGGGAATTTTTTTAGAAATGCTAGAGGGCTGCATGGCATCTGTTTGCTGCTCCTTGTTCGGAGAGAAAAATCTAGAAGTTGCTCAGTTTTTCAGTAATGATCTCACAGTGGAGAAGAATGACTCCAACGTTCTATCAGCACAGGACAAACTGCCTTGATATCAATAGGACCTGTTAATTCCTACAATCCATAGACAAGATGTTTCTCCCCACTCATCCATGGAAGCCTAGACTACAGGAGACAGGAATTAGTATCTAATGAGCTTAGATACTAATATTTTAAGCTGGAGGGATTTTCAACTGACAAAGAGTTATGCTAGAGACATACCTTGGAAGAACATGACAGGTGGACTAAGACAGTCATAGAATGGACTCCACTTAATAAACAAGTATCCACAAAAGAGAATTAAAACAAAATAGAGCGACGATATGAGCAAGTATTGCAGGCTAAACTGGCAAAAGAATTCCTGAGCCAGCCATGCTGAGGGGAAAGGGAGAGGTTTCCAAGCTGAGCCATGCTGGCTCAGGAATTCTGGGAGTTGAAGTCCACGAGTCATAAAAGAGCCAGGGTTGCCTGCCCCTCTTCTAGGACATATGCAACCTAGATTGTTAATTTCCAAACAATGTGCCATGAATGCAAGCTTTGCCTCTATGACTCTAAAGCAGTCTCTCACAGAAAATGCTCTCTGGCTTAACTCTACATGATACAGTGGTTTGTTCTACTCAACTTATTAACTACGATGGGAAAGGGAAGATAATTGAGCCCTGCCTTTGCATGAACCACTGTCCTGGTAGTGTTTTCTTTCATTGATCAGTAGTAAAGACATAACTGCTATTAAGTCATTGGCTATTGTTTCTTTGTGCTGCCAAGTTCTCTGCTCCTAAGTACTTGATAAGCTGGTGTTAAATCAGCATTTTTTCACATTGCATTGAGCAAGGGCATATATTCAGTTTTGCAGCTGCTAAGATTGTTGGATGAGCAGGTACAAAAACAGCCAGGGAAGTGATTGAAGCCTGGGAAAGTCACAGGAGTGACTTGTCAGTCCACAGGAGTGCTGATTTACCACCAGCTTATCAGTTACTCAGGAGCCAAGGACTTGGAAGCACAAGGAAACAACAGCTAGTGACCTGATAGCCAGCCATCAACACCCAAATCAACAAATAAAAAGCCACATATAATCAGGTACCACAAAACAAAATGAAATTCAAAATGGTGGAAAAAAGTAAGATTCTACATTTAGGCAAGGAAAATCAAATGTACAGGTATAGTATAGGTGGTACCTTGCTCAATAGTAGCAACTGTGAGAGGGATCTTGGAGTCCTAGTGGACAATCACTTAGATATGAGCCAGCCGCGTGCTGCAGCTGCCAAAAAAGCCAACACAGTGCTGGGCTGCATTAACAGAGGGATAGAATCAAGATCACATGAAGTGTTAATACCACTTTACAATGCCTTGGTAAGGCCACACTTGGAATATTGCATCCAGTTTTGGTCACCACGATGTAAAAAAGATGTTGAGACTCTAGAAAGAGCACAGAGAAGAGCAACAAAGATGATCAGGGGACTGGAGGCTAAACCATATAAGGAATAGTTGCTGGAATTGGATATGTCTAGTTTAATGAAGAGAAGGATGAGGGGGGACATGATACCAGTGTTCAAGTATCTCAGGGGCTGCCCCAAAGAAGAGGAAGTCAAGCTATTCTCCAAAGCATCTGAAGGCAGGACAAGAAGCAACGGATGGAAACTAATCAAGGAGAGAAGCAACCTAGAACTATGGAGAAACCTCCTGACAGTGAGAACAATTAACCAGTGGAACAACCTGCCTCCAGAAGCGTTGAATGCTCCAACACTGGAAGTTTTTAAGAAGAGACTGGACAGCCATTTGTCTGAAATGGTATAGGGTTTCCTGCCTGAGCAGGGGGTTGGATTAGATGACCTCCAAGGTCCCTTCCAACTATTATTACTGTTGTTGTTATAAATATTATGCATAAAATAACCCAAAGCACAAAAGCTAAATCTCTGGTCCCAGTGACCAAACCCAAATCGGATCCTGCATTTTCACATATTGAATGAGAAACATAAGACGTGCTTCCATTGGGTTTTTCCTATATTCTTCTTTTAAAAGTGGTAATATTTTTGGGGTGATACTGGATACAGTTGCAGCTCAGAGGCAGCAGAGGGAGTAGAAACATTGCATACAAGCACACCGACAGTGTTGGACTTCCCAGCGCTGACTTGTGAATCTCAGAAAGAAAGGGAGGGGTGGGGGTGGACAAGAAGTTTTTACTATTACAGATGCTCCTGGCTTTGAATCTTGCTTAAAAGCTTTTTCATTTCAAATCCCATTACGTTTCTATGAAGCCCATTAGTTAATTAAGTGAAGCTACCGAAGTCTTGGATTGTCTGAATCTGCCCTTACTCTTTGCCAGCTGTCACTGGGAATTTACCTCCACCACGTAGCCACACTCATGGAATGTGGAAAACAAATGCAAAACCAAGGTAACTTGGAATTCAGAAAACTAATTGCTCATGAGACCAAGCCAAATCTCCATCTTTCTGCGCAGTATATTAAATCACAAGGATTTCTCGTTTCTCTCTAGAAGACCCAGTGATACCAGCAAACTTAAAAGCAGAATTTATTGACAGCTCATCAGGATGCTTTCCTCCATGCTTATAAAATTAGTCTTGGGGCGGGGGCAGTAATTTTTATTCTGTTTGAGAGGGGCAGTAGCTTGCAATGTCTTCCTTTCTTTTCTTTTCTTTTCTTTTTCCAAAGAAGGAGAAATTGGGTGATATTTTCAGGGCAGTGTGAAGTCTAATCTGGATAGGTTGGGAAACTTTGATGAAACGAACCACATGTCCTTCAAGAAGGATGTGAGATATTTTAGGAAGGAAAAATGTAGGGCACATATACAAAATTCATGAAGAACTTGGTCACTGACAACAAGCTGAACAGTTGCCAGCAGTGTGAGTGTAATTTCTTTGAGGCAGTTCAGACAGAGGAACCAAAGTTATGAATGAATCAGAATCAGAATAGAGCTGGAAGTGACCTTGGGGGTCTAGTCCAGCCTCCTGCTCAAGCAAGAGACCCTATACTCATTTCAGACAAGTGACTGTCCAGTCTTTTCTTAAAAACTTCCAGTGATGAAGCATCCACAACTTTTGAAGGCAAGCTGTTCCATTGGTTGATTGTCCTCGCTGTTAGGAAGTTTCTCCTTAATGCCAGGTTGCTTCTCTCCTTGATTAGTTTCCATCCATTGTTTCTTGTCTTGCTTTCTGGTGCTTTGGAAAATAAGTTGACACACACACCCCACTTCTTTGTGGCAGCTCCACAAATACTGGAATACTAGTATCATGTCACCCCTAGTCTTTCTTTTCTCTAGACTAGCCAATTCCTGCAATCATTCTTTGTATGTTTTTGTCTTCAGGTCTTTAACAATCTTAGTTGCTCTTCTTTGCATTTTTTTTCCAACATCTCAACATCTTTTTTTGTAATGTGATGACCAAAAGTGGATGCAGTATAAACCCTCTTACTAAAGGTTTATAAAGTGGTATTAATATTTCACGTGATTTTGATTCTATGCCTCTGTTTATACAATCAAGGATTGTATTAGATTTTTTTGGCTGCTGCCACACATGGCTGGCTCAGGTTTAAGTGATTGTCTACTAGGACTCCAAGGTCCCTCTCACAGTTACTGTTTTTGAGCCAGGTTTCACCTAATCAGTACTTGTACCTTTAGTTTTTCCTGTCTAGGTGTAAAACCTATGGTTTGAATACTAGTTTTATTATAAGGATGTAGTAACAGAATATAGTCAAACTTTGGTTTTCCCAGTAGTAATATATATCTATGAGATCTGGACCACAAGGAAGACGGGGTCCCAAAGAATTGGTGCTTTCAAATTATGGTGCTGGGGAAAACTCTTGAGAGTCCCTTGGATTGCAAGGAGATCAAATCAGTCAATCCTAAAGGAAATCACCCTGACTGTCCTTTGGAAGGACAGATGCTGAAGCTGAAGCTGAAGCTTCAATACTTTGGCCACCTAATGAGAAGAGAGGATCCTTGGAAAAGACCCTGATGTTGGGAAAGATGGAAAGCAAAAGGAGAAACAGAGGATGAAATAGTTAGATAGTTAGATTAGAGCCGAGGTGGCGCAGCAGTTAGAGTGCAGTACTGCAGGCCACTTTAGCTGACTTTGTTCAGCAGGTCAGCGGTTCAAATCTCACCGGCTCAAGGTTGACTCAGCCTTCCATCCTTCCAAGGTAGGTAAAATGAGGACCCAGATTGTTGGGGGCAATGTAATATATGTATACATTGCTTACTGGTGTACACCGCTTAGAGGTTGCTTGCACTTAAAGCGATATATAAGTCTCATAAATAAATAAATAAATGGTGTCATCAACACAGTAAACATGAATTTGAGCAAACTCCAGGAGACAGTAGAGGACGGGGGGGGGGCTGACGTACTATCATCCATAGGGTCACCAAAAGTCGGACATGGCTTACCAACTGAACAACAATAATCAAGTAACAGAAACTTGCAAGTATGAATGTTCCTGTCCTCAAAAAGAAGTTTTCCTTTCTCTAGAGAGATTTCTCCTTGATTTCCTGCTTGGGCACGAGGTTGAACTAGAAGACCTCCAAGGCCCCTTCCAATGATGATCATGATAATATAATAGTAGTAAAGTTGGAAGGGACCTTGGAGATCATCTAGTCCAACCCCCTGCTCAGGCAGGAAACCCTACACCATTTCGGACAAATGGCTGTCCAGTCTCTTCTTAAAAACGTCCAGTGTTGGAGCATTTATTGCTTCTGGAGGCAGGCTGTTCCATTGATTAATTGTTCTCACTGTCAGGAAGTTTCTCCTTAGTTCTAGGTTGCTTCTCTCTTTGGTTCGTCTCCATCCGTTGCTTCTTGTCCTGCCTTCAGGTGCTTTGGAAAATAGCTTGATTCCCTCTTCTTTATGGCAGCCCCTGAGATATTGGAACACTGCTATCATGTCCCCCCTTGTCCTTCTCTTTGTTAAACTAGACATACCCAATTCTAGCAACCGTTCCTTATATGTTTTAGCCTCCAGTCCCCTAATCATCTTTGTTGCTCTTCTCTGCACCCTTTCTAGAGTCTCAAGATCTTTTTTTACATCATGGTGACCAAAACTGGATGCAGTATTCCAAGTGTGGCCTTACCAAGGCCTTGTAGAGTGGCATTAATACTTCACGTGATCTTGATTCTATCCCTCTGTTAATGCAGCCTAGCACTGTGTTGGCCTTTTTGGCAGCTGCAGCACACTGCTGGCTCATATTTAGGTGATTGTCTACTAGGACTCTGAAGTCCCTCTCACAGTTACTACTATTGAGCATGGTGCCACCTATGATGATGATGATGATGATGATGATGATTGTCAAGTCAATTTCATGGTTCACAAATAGGGGGGAGAATTTTGAAACATCGTTAGTGCCCATTTCCAAAATGAATCATTTGAAAGATGATGGGCTCTCCTCCAATGGATGGTTTCAAGCAAAAGCTAGACTGTCACGGATGCTTTAATGTGGGATCCTGGACTGAGCAGGGAATTGGACTTGACATTCTAAATAGCCCCTTCCATTTCTATGATTCTGTCATTTATATCAAAAAAATACAATCTTGTCTCCAGCAGCTTGCAGCCTCCTTCATCTCCCCATCATCCAGTGAATCCCAATGAAAGATATTATGGCTTCTCATCTCTTCCTGAAGACTTCAACTAAACAAAACCCATCATTTCTTTGGATAATTGGTTCCACTGTTGCTCCATATTTATTTTCTAATCTTCAACCAGAGTCTGCCTTCCTGTCACTGCAATCCATTATTTTAGATTTTTACTCTTGGAATACTTGAAAACAACTCTTGAACTTCTTTTGTATCCTTCAGGGAATTCAAAAATAGTATCATAGCTGCTCTCATCCCCCCCCCCATACAAACACACACACACACACATTCAATTATCTCAAAGCTGCACAATCCCAGTTCCTTCGATCTCTTCTCCTTAGTTTCTACTCTCTCGATCATCCTTGTTGTCCTCCTCTGAACCAACTTTCTTGAATTCGTGATGATTTAAAAAAACAAATGTTCACAGCAGACTCCATAATTTATTCCCCTGAGATCTTATTGAATGGATAAAACTTGTACTTTTTTGGTAGGCTTGGAATTTTTACCAAATTAGAAATGGTGCATCCAAAGGATGACATGATAGAGTAAACAAGGATGCGTGGTTGAATTTGTGGAGCGGGAATGTTCCTCTAGTCTCTTTACTGTAACTGTTATTTAACTGAAAACTTTTCAGTGGGTTGTTTAGAAGTGTGGAGATTCTGATAGAGAAAATATTAGAATTAGGGGAATAACAGAATAAGAGAATAGCGAAGTTGGAAGGAAACTTGGAGGTCTTCTAGTCCAAGCCCTTACATAAGCAGGAGATAATATACCATTCCAAACAAGTGACTGTCCAGTCTCTTCTTAAAAGTCTCCAGTGGTGCCACAACTTCTGAAGGCAAGTCATTCCACTTGTTAATTGTTAGGAAGTTTCTCCTAATTTCTAGGTTGGTTCTTTCCCTTTTCAGTGTCCATCCATTGTTTCTTGTCCTGCCCTCTGGTGCTTTGGAAAATAGATTAACCCCCCTCTTCTTTGTGCAGACCCTCAACTATTGGAAGACTGCTATCATGTCACCCCTAGTCCTTCTTTTCACTAAACTAGACATCCCCAATTCCTGCAACTATTCTTCATGTGTTTTATCCTCCAGTTGCCTCATCATCTTTGTTGCTCTTTTCTGCACTCTTTCCAGAGTCTCAACATCTTTTTTATAATGTGGTGACCAAAACTGGATGCAGTGTTCCCAGCGTGGTCTTACTAAGGCTTTATAAAGCGGTACTAGGACTTCGTGTGATCTTGATTGTATCCCTCTGTTAATGCATCCTAGGATTGTGTTGGCTTTTTTGGCTGCTGCCTCATATTTAATTTGGTGGCCAGAAAAATTTTTTGATATCAGGCTTTCTGCACTCAATTTGCTGTCATCCTCAACGTGCTTATTGTTGCTTCCCATCAAACCATTGTAAAAATAAGCCACAATATTAGAGTTACTATACCCTTTTCTTTTCATATTCTACTGCTGGTGCCACTTAGTGATGTCAACTCTTGATGACCCATTGATAGATTTGGTTGAAGATGATCTGTCTGTAGGCTGGCCCTTCAAGTTTTCTTTTTATATATATACTAGCTGTACCCAGCCATGCGTTGTTGTGGCTCAGTCTGGTTAAATGGAAAAGAAAGAAAAGAGAAAGCACACGTTTGTAATATGTTTAATTTCACAATGCTTGTGGGTATACAATATTTTTTGTTGTTCCATTGTCTATGCAGATATAGAGATTGTCTGGTTTGCCGGTGCTGTTTTTCAAAAAAAAGCATGTTTTACCTGTCACAGGTGTGACATTTATACAATAGTAGGTATATAAAAGCATGTGCGTATTCAAATGCAACATTGTGTCAAAAATTCAAAGCAATCGGTGAAGAACTTTCAGAGATTTAAGATTTTGAACAAACAAACATTTACATTTTTATTTATATAAGATATAAAAGTTTTATTAATTTTTAAGAATTACAGTCTTTAGTGCTTAGTAAACAACATGCAGTCTGGGTTCAAATATTTAACCTTAATTTCTTCAATATAAATCTGTTCAATACTACACAATCCAGTATTTTTTCCCTGATCCTCCTTTCTTCTCCATATTTTTTTTCCATTTTCCCCTCATTACACCATTACAATTTTCGATACTGTTAATGTATAGAGTTAAATATAAGCATCTTCATCATATTTTAGTAATATCATACAAATAATAATATCAATTCATAAATCAATAATGTCAATTCATTAATCAATATCCTGTTTTTCATGCTCTTGTTGAAGTTTGATTTCCCATCAGTATTTGAAATACCTTTATTGGTTATGATTTTCTCAATATTAATTACATTTATATAGCTGAAAGTTTTATTCATATCAATCCTCCTCTTATCTTCATATTTTCCATATCAAAAAAGGGGGGCAAATGCGATCTTAATTCTAAATCATAACTTTCATTATAAAAGTCCAATTATATCTAAGGGTCATCCATTCTTTTAATCTTATTCAAACAACAAGTATTTAAACATATAATGTCTCCTCTAAAAGGTCAAATCTTCTGTTTTTTTAAATCTAACTCTTTCTTTCTTTGTCAAGTAGCTTTCCAAGCCAGGGCAATTAGATCGCCCAGGAATTTTCTTTCTATTTTTGTAAAAATTGCTTGGCATGAGTAAGACAATTTAGGTAGGGTATTCTGGGGGGGGGGGAATTCCACCCATTTATATTTCTTAAACAACTCCCAGGTCCTTTCTCCCTCCATTTCTCTTTTCATTCCCTGTCTCCCAAGTTGTGACATTTCCCCTGACAGCTCTATATTCCATTTTTAAAGATCTTCTTCCTTGCTATCAGATATATGTTGCAGACCTAAGTCTTGCAGTATTTTGTTTGTATATAGTTGTTTATATTTCCCTTCTTTTATCTCTTCCATCTCTAAATCCATTTCCTCTGTTTCGTCTTCTGATTTCTGGATTATTTGTCCATACTTTGTAGTCGTTATCTGGGAACTTTCTAGTTGTAGATTTAATTTGGAGATTTGCTCTTTTATATTGTCTATATTGTTTTTAGTCTCATTATGTTTTCTTTTCATGTCTTCTTTGCATTCAACAATTGTTTGGTGAATTAGTTGCGGCATAGAATATATTTCTTTTGGAAAGGTGTTTGGTGTTTCTTGAGACATCATTCTGGGAGATCTTGTAGTATCACCAGTTTCAGTAAGAGTAGATCCAACTTTCCTCTAGTTTTCTGGTCTTTATATGTATCCTTTATAATCCAATAGATTCCAAAGTATAGGCTCAGTCCTGAAAGCAGTATTTTATAGTGATCCTTTGTCTCAAGTATCCAAAAACTGTTAACCAGGCAAGGTTGTAATCCACAATGTTCGAAGTGTTCAAAATGTTCAACCTCTTTGAAAACAGCTCAAAAGTCTCTCCCAGCCAGGCATAGTCCAAGGTCAATTTTTTCTTTCTCTCCTACTAGCTCTTGAAGTTAAAAGTCCAAGCTTAGTATGTATTTATACTCCAAGAAGGTCAGGGTGATAAACATGCCAAAATATTTTTCTTTATTGCCAACTGTTCTCCCAAGTTAGGAATCACCAAGCAGCCAGGAAGCAAATTATAGTGCTATACACAAATCCACCACTAAATGTCATTCAAAGTCCATTTTCCACTCTTAAAACAAAGGATTGATTTCTTATATTTCACCTCAATGCTTTTTTTTCCAAAGAGAAAATCTTAACAGTTACCTCAGTTCTCAGATTTATCAAAACTGTAGCTTTATGTTACTTCCACTTCAGTAGTGTATGTTTCTGTCCCCCATAAAATTAAAACGCCACTTCCGTTTACATTCGGAGGTTTTTAGCTTCTTGGGAGCCTTTCCCAGGAAATTCAGTTGTAAAATAGTAAAGAAAGGATCAATATTTTCACTCAGTTCCAAACATGCTGTTTATAATGTATTAATTGGTGCTTTTTTCTTCTTCGGTTGTCAGCAGCTAATGGCCAGCCAGAAGAATGTAGCCAGTCTTTCCCCTGTTGGTTTGGAGGGTTTGGAGGACTGCCATCTCCCCATGATTGACAAGGCACCCCTCCTCTTCATCGCCTCTTCTGGGTGATTTTAAGTCCTTTTTACGGCCCCCAGCAGCGCAAAATCAGGTGCAGAAGGCAGAGCCCTGCCTTCTTGTGTCTCATCTTGCCACAACGCAAACCAGAAGTCTGGCCCTTCAGATTTTCTAATGGAGTTCCCATCCATTCTATAGGATCAGTGAACAAACATAAGTCTTTAACTTCTAAAAATATAAGAGTAAAGAGGATGGATCAGACTTATTTCCCTATTGCCTACCAGTTGGGTAGATCCAAAGAAATACATGTCAGTCATTTTATGAGCTATAGTTAAGCTTGGTCCAATCTGTTCTATGGGTTTTGCTTGAAAATCCTTCAGATTGCTTCTATCTGCAAGCTAGCAGTTTGCTAAGGTAACTTCTGAATTCATTTGACTTATTGCACATTATGTGGATGGGTTTTACAGATAGTGGGCCCTTTGGCGAATTTTGTCCATATTATGGACTCTCTCTTAAAATGGTTATAGTAGTAGACATGATCAGTCACAAAACATTAATTTTCCCATTAGCTTACCTTTGTCTCTTTTTCTGGATAAATGGGCCATTTTTCCCAAGAAAAGTGGGAATTTTTAGAAAATTCACCATTTCTGTTTTTATAAGAAAGCACATGAGAGCTATGTGGAGCTCAACTGTATTTCTTTTTTTTTATTTAAAAGTTTTATAAATTTATTACGATATAAACCTCCCACCCCTTCCCTCCTCCCCCACTTCCCAGAGCTGATTACAGGATAAAAAATAAAATAAACAAACATAATCTAACTAACGTTAATCAACAATACTATCAATCAAAACCATAACACACTTTAACTCCTTCTCCCAACAAATATTAACAAATTAAGTCAAAAATAATAAAATAATTAAAACTAATAATAATTATCTAAAATCTACTCAAAAGCAAGATAATACTTTTAAATCTCATATTTCTTCTGAATGTAATCAATCCATATTCTCCAAACCATAATATATTTTTCTTGTGAATGATCCTTCAAATAGACGGAGATTTTCGCCATGTCTGCTAAATTAGACACTTTAAGTATCCATTCTTCCAGAGTAGGCAATAAGATTTTCTTCCAATATTGCCCCGAGCTCAACTGTATTTCTAATAATACTTCTGTGTCGGTGTTTTGCTGTGCCGCATGCAAGCTTCTCATTAATTAATTAGAATTAATTCATTTAATTAATTCTTCATTAAAAGTATCTAAACATAGTTCAAATCAGGAGGGGGCAATATGTTCCATGCCTAGTTGAAAACAAACAAACAAAGTGTGTTGTCTTTCATGTAATTACAGACTTCTAAGCATGCCCAGAAGCTTGTAATTGATTAGGTCAAAATGACCTTGCTACTTTGCTCCATCTATTAGAAGTAAGCTATTGCTTCACTTTGAGGGCCTCCTTAGACTGGAATTCTCATGAAGCAAATCACCCTTTCTAGTTCCGTGTGACCTTTCTCTTTTCTAGAACTGCAAATACCGTGAAAAAAAAAAATCTGTACGCACAAAAGGGACATTTTAAAAAATAAAGACACAGGGACAAATTTCTTATTTGTTTGCTTCATTCTGATATTGATAAAGTGGTAAGGACAATGTCAACAATCTGAGTACCTTTTCTCATTGTCAGAAAGCTGATGCTGATGTTACCCATTCAGTCATGTCCAACTCTTGGCGATTCTATGGACCAGGTCTCTCCACATCTTCCAATCTTGCACTACTTCTTTAGAGTTGTTCTATGCTCTGGCTGGTGTCAGCTTTCATGGTGTCCAGCCACCGTGTTCTTTGGTGGTCTGTTTTCCTTTTTACCCATTAACTTTTCCCAACATAACTGATTTCTCCAATGAGTTCCCCTGCATGACATGGCCAAAATAAGTGAGACATAGTTTTGTGATTTTGCTTTCCAGTGACACCACAGTTTTTTATATATTTGGATAAAATGCCATTTAGGTCTTCAATGGTAGGTTGTTTTATTTAGAGACAGAGTTTTTATCTGTGGGATTATTCAGTGAGGGTGCACATCAATGGATGGAAACTCATCAAGGAAAGAACTAACCTAGAACTGAGGAGAAATTTCCTGACAGAATAATTAATCAGTGGAAGGACTTGTTTCCAGAAGTTGTGGGTGCTCCATCACTGGAGGTTTTTAAAAAGAAATTAAAAAACCATTTGTTTGATAGGGGTTCCTGCCTGAGCAGGTGTTGGATCTGAAGGCCATCAAGTCCTTTCCAATTCTATTATTTTGTTATTCTTCCAAAAGCTGCATAAAACTACCTAATTAGATTTCAACTCACTTTTTAACGCTAGAGCAGAATCTTAAAACATTCGCCAGTGCTGCTGGCTGCCCTTTTCTTCATTTCTGTTTTGTACTTTTTGGTGTTTTGTATAAAAAATGAGGCAGTTGAATTTTATCTTTCTCCAAAATGGGAACATCCATTGTTTTTTCATTGCATCTTCATTCCCTTTATCCCAATGAATCTCCGCAAAAGTGCACTTGTAGAAAGATATTAATTTGAAGATCTTCAGTGTGCTTCTTCTACAGCATGCTGCTTCAGGGATGGATGACATAATTGTCTTGTTAGTTTTGATGTGAGCTGCCTAGGATTATTGTATACAAAACAGGAAGCCATGTAAGTTTTATAAATACATAATACATTTCCTTTCCAGAATAGTATTTCTCATACAATCCATGGCTTAGTAACCTTTCTTCCCCTTTTCATTATTAACATCACTTTGTTTGATGGTAAGCTACTGGCTCCTTTTGATTGTTGGGTTTAATAGCTGGAGCAGTGAAGGATTGTACAATGAGTATGACCACACAGTTATAGCTAATTGGTTGAAGAGAGCTGACTACTACATGAGGCAACCTAAGTTGTGATTGGTTGCTGTCAGTGTAAAAGGGGAGTTTCCTTGTTTCCCGCCTTTTTCCTCTCTGTGTGCTCTGTAAGAATTTACCTCATGATGTTCCTGTTGTGTTGTTTTACCTCATGATGCTCCTGTTTGCCTGATTTTCTAGTTTGCTGTGTGTATAGTTGTAAAATATATTTATTTATTTAAAACTATATGTTCCTATGTTCATGTCAGCGTCTCTGACTCCATTTGGACACTGGCTGTGCAATTCCCTGACACATTTTCTTTCCAGAATAATACCTCACATACAATTCATGGTTTAGCAACCTTTCTTCCCTTTTTCATTATTAACTTCAGTTTGTTTGCCATTAAGCTACTGACTTTTTTTTTTTGTTTGGGTGGTGGTGGTGGTGGTTTGGGTTGGGTTTTTAAACTCTTTATAAATATGGTCACTGTATTTCTACCATATTTCTGCTCCAAAAGTGGAGCAATCCATTTATCCCTACATTAGGAAGAAATCTGAAATAATGTTCCAAGATTACCTTCTGAGCCTGGTGGATTAGCAGGATTCTGAAACTTGATTCTCTCATCATATATCTAATACAAATAATTAGATTTTAAGAGCAGGTAATCTGCTGCTCTCTGGATAGTTTGAATTATGTTGTTGTTGTTCGTCCATTGATTTTGATGAAGACCTTGACATCTTGTGGGTTATGGGCCATCAACGATGTGTCTGTAGGTGGCTAATAAGACCGATGTTAGCACGGAATGTTCTGCCACATACTGAACAAAGAAATGTAGACACTGTTATTTCAGCATTTACAGCTCTGGCTTGGTGGAGTGCTCCCTTCTCTTGAGCCAAGATTGTCCTTCTGTATTCATATGTCTGGCAACCCTGGTACACCAAGGTGTGCCATGTCAGTCGATCATGTGCCAGAAGTTCCCAAGAGATGGTGTTAATATCCAGGGACATAAGAGAGGCTTTCAACATGTCTTTGTATCGCTTCTTTTGTCCCCCATGCGATCGCTTTCCTTGAGACAGCTCACCATAGAAGAGTTGTTTAGGGATGTGATGATCTGGCATCCTTACAACATGGCCTGCCCAGCGCATCTGGGCTTTCATCAACAGAGTGTAAACTGATGATAGGCCTGCTCTGGAGAGGACATCTATGTCTGGTATCTTATCCTGCCACCGGATCCTCAGAATTCTATGAAGGCAAGTCATGTGGAAGTAGTTCAGTTGCCTAACGTGCCTCCTGTACACTGTCCAGGTTCCACTAGCATACAACAGGGTAGTTAGCACTGCTGCCTGGTAAACTTTAAGCTTAGTAGCAAGACTTATTCCACGGCGGTCCCACACATTAGTCCGCAATCTGCCAAATGCAGAACTTGCCTTGGCAATTCTACAGTTGACCTCGATGTCAATTGTCACTGCACAAGAGAGGGTACTACCAAGATACGTAAATTGGTCCCCTGCTTGCAGTTTTTGTCCCTTTACTGTGATGGTAGGCTCTTGATATTGGGCTTTTGGAACTGGCTGGTACATCACTTCAGTTTTCTTCATGTTGATGAAGAGGCCAAAGTTGTCACAAGCGGCTGCAATTTTGTCCATGCTGGCTTGCATTTCCTGCTCCGATCCTGCATTAAGGACACAGTCATCAGCAAAGAGGAGATCTCATAGCACAGTCTCCTTTACCTTGGTGACAGCCTGAAGTCTTCGCAGGTTGAACAGTTTCCCATTGGTTCTGTACCTCAGATTAACTCCCACTGAGCTGTTCTGAAAGGCGTCTGACAGCATGGCTGAAAACATCATGCTGAACAGGGTTCGTGCCAGCACGCAGCCTTGCTTAATGCCATTAGTAACAGGGAAGGCCTCTGAGGCTCCACCGTTACTCAGAACACAAGCCGCCATGCCATCATGGAACTGTCGTACCATCAGAATAAATCTGTCAGGGCACCCAAACTTCGACATCCTTCACGACTAACTGTGTCAAAAGCCTTGGTGAGGTCCACGAAGGTGGTGTCCACCACCTTTGAATTATAGTGGTAACTTGGTCTTCAATTACTTTGAAACTCATCGAATTTGGTACTCAACATGAAAATTTTGTCCTGGTACATATGTTTGTTTGGTGCTCAACACACAAGCTAGAACTTGTTGGTTTCAGCTGCCTACATTAGTCCTTATAGGAAAAAAATATTTGATATTCATAGTTGTTGGTACTCATTGTGTTTCCTGGAACCAATTAACAATGAGTATTGAGGTACCACTGTACATCTTCCATAAATGTTTAATGCCAGCATGTCTAATGGGCAAGAATTCTAGACCTTACAACCTAAAACTTTTGGAAGACATCGCTGCCTAATGACATACCACATCAGCTTTCACAAAACATAGAACATAGTATCCTAGGGCTGGAAGGAACCTTGGAGGTCTTCTAGTCCAGTCCCCTGCTCAAGGCAGGAGCCTTATTCCATCCCACCCTAAATTGTCTAGTCTATTTTTGAAAACCAAGCTATTCCATCCATTAAATTTTCTCACTGTCGGAATATTTATCCTTACTTCTGTGTTGAGTTTTTCTTTAGCCTTCCAAGGTTATACATTCCTCCTGCAAAAAGAACAAATCCAGGATGAAAGGGCCAAAATCTCTTTTGCATAAACTAACCTCTCATGAAAAGGGTTACATCCAGTGGTGAGATTCAGCCAGCTCACACCAGTTCTGCAGAACCGATAGCTACTTTTTGTTGCCGAGGCCCAGAACGGACTTCCAGAAGTGGCATCCACACAGAGAACCGGTTATTCCCATATTTGAATCCCACCACTGGTTATGTTAGAACATTTCTCTTTAAGGTGCTATTTTTCAACAGGCTTGCAATGGGAAGCAAGCAATATCTTAGAACATAAAAAACAGAATAACAGAGTTAATAATAATAATGATGATGATAAAGTTGTAAGGGACCTCGGAGGTCTTCTAGTCCAACCCCTTGCTCGAGCAGGAAACCCTATACCATTTCAAATAAATGATTGTCCAGTCTCTTTTTGAAAGCCTCCAGTGATGGAGCACCCACAACTTCTGAAGGCAAGCTGTTCCACTGATTGGTTGCTCTTCCCATTAGAAAGTTTCTCCTTAGTTCTAGGTTGCTTCTCTCCTTGATTGGTTTCCATCCATTGTTTCTTGTCTTGCCTTTTGGAAAATAGTTTGACCCCCTTGTCTTTATAGGAGCTCCTCAAATATTGGAATGCTGTTATCATGTCACCCCAATCCTTCTTTTCACTAGACTAGACATAGCCGATTCCTGCAACCATTCTTTATATGCTTTAGCCTCCAGCCCCCTAATCATTTTTGTTGCTCTTCTCTGCACTCTTTCCAGAGTCTCAACATATATTGGGGCGACTAGAAACGTAACAAAATCCTGTCTTGCTTTCAGCATGGATCATGGTATCTTTCAATTCTATGTGATTTCTTATTTGTTCCTCCAAACAAGTATTTATGTTCTAAAGGAATGGACTTAGAGCTTTAACAAATCTTTTCAGATCCACACTGTGCTATAAATAGACCCTGGTTACTAATAAACAGGCAAACACAGCCAGAAAACTCTTGATTTCTCCTTGAAGGGAAAGGGGGAACGTGATGTTCATTGTTGGCAAAGCCAGAATTTACATTTTTTTTTTAATCCTTCTGTGTTTATTTTTTGTCCTTTCTTCTAAGTTGTCCTCCTCCCACCCCAACTGCACACAAACACTTTAATTTCTTCTTTGGCCTATCTGCCAACTGGAGCCAAATGAATAATTTAGAAAGATTAAAAAAAAACTGATAGCGGGGGGGGGGAGCCAGTGATCCATTGAATCTGCTCTTTGAGTTTTGTTGTCTGCCTTTGTTTTCTTTTTAATTTATTATTTAAAATTAATTTTTATTTATTTTATTTTTATTACTTTTTTTATTATTATTACTGTTTACAGATAGTCCTTGACTTCAATAGTTTATTTAGTGACTGTTCAAAGTTACAATGGCACTAAAAAAAAAGTGACTTATAACATTTGAAGCATCCCCATGATCATGCAATCAAAATTCAGATAAGGTAAGGTAAGGTAAGGTAAGGTAAGGTAAGGTAAGGTAAGGTAAGGTAAGGTAAGATAAGATAAGATAAGATAAGGTAAGATATAGGATGGGATGGGATGGGATGGGATGGGATGGGATGGGATGGGATGGGACGGGACGGGACAAGATAAGATAAGATAACCTTTATTGTCATTTTTTACTATGGGCACAACGACACACATCAAAAATGAAATTTAGTTGCCCGCTCTCAAAGTGAACACATACATGACACACACCTAAACATACTATATACAACATATGTATAGACCTACACCTCTACATACTGTATAATATAACATATTAATATTAAATACTGTCCATCTTGAATACATAACGGAAGGAGGAAGCTTGAGAGTTCACAAGGTTTATACTCTATGGAACAAAACTGTGACTGGATTTTACCCCATTTAACAACTGATAAGATAAGATAAGATAAGATAAGATAAGATAAGATAAGATAAGATAAGATAAGCTTTATTGTCATTTTTTTTACTGTAGGCACAACGGCATACATCAAAAAATAAAATTTAGTTGCCCACTCTCAAAGTGAAACACATACATGACACACACCTAAGCATACTATGTACAACATATGTATAGACCCACACCCCTACATATACGTAACAAATAAATATTAACTACCGTCCATCTTGAATTTATAACGGAAGGAGGAAGCTTGAGAGTTCACAAGGTTAATGCTGTATGGAATGAAACTATGGCTGAATCTGGATGTTCTACTACGGATACCACGAAGCCTCCTTCCAGAAGGGAACAAGGAAAACAGGTCGTGGAGAGGATTGTGTAGCGTCCCAGATAATCTTATGGACCCTGCTCAAGCAACGCTTCTGTGCTATGTCCTGGATGGGTGGGAGGGAGCTGCCAATGATCTTTTCTGCCATCCTCACCACTCTCTGCACCTCCTTCTTGTCTGAAGCAGGGATGCTTCCAAACCAGACTGTGATGCCATATGACAGGATGCTCCCGATCGTCCCTCTGTAGAAAGTGGTCAGGACAGGGGAAGGAAGATGTGCTTTTCTCATGCGACGCAGAAAATGCAGGCACTGCTGTGCCCGCTTCACCAGGGTCTCACTGTTGAGCGACCAAGCCAGCCTACTGATTAGCTGCTTGGCAACTGGTTCATACTTATGACCATTGCTGTGTTCCAGGGTCATGTGATCCCCTTTTGTGACCTTCTGACAAGCAAAATCAATGGGGAAGTGAGATTGACTTAATTACCAGGTTACTAACTAATCAGCTGCAGTGATTCACTTAACAACTTTGGCAAGGAAGGTTGCAAAATGGGGCAAAACTCACTCAGCAAATGTCTCACTTAACAACAAAAAGTTTGAGCTCAACTGTGGTCATAAGTCGAGGGCTATCTATATGTTATTTTTAATGTCTTTTTTAAATTTTTTGTTTAGTGTTTTATTTTATTTTTAATTCAATGTGGAAATGTCTGTGGAGATTCTCGGTCATCCAGGTTGTGGTTGTCCCAAAGGTGCTTTTTCAAAAGGCAACTGGACTGTTTTTTTCTCCCTGAAGAGGTTTCGCTTGTCATCCAAGAAGCTTCTTTAGTTCTGTCAGAACTGAAGAAGTGTCAGAATCCAATTATATTTCATCTTTAATCATCAATTATAGAAAACCCCAATTCTGCCTTCTCTGGATTCTGCCATAAGAGGGAGAGAAGGGGGAGAACAAAGGGGCTTTATGGCCCTCACTTCCTTCAGTATACTCCTAATAAGTTGAATGTGTTTATTGCAACTTCAAAGAAAGACTTTGAATATAACTAGCATCAAAGAACTTTACCATGACAAAGAGAACTAATTACCTTTCATGTAGTTATCTGAAGTCTCCATACAGACGGAAGAAAGGAGCAAGGGGTGGAACTGTGATGCCTGAAACTATCACTGGAAGGGGGGTGATTGGGTGGGACTGCTGGGGAACCCCTTAAAACCTTGAATGGGAGAGCTTGGACCCCAAGTCCTGTCTAGCATGCCTGCAACCACTTCTTCTTAATAAAGGATTCCTGTTGGAAGAATTATTCCAAGAGTTCTGTCTTCTTAAGATGCAAAGTGGGGTGGGTCCTTACATTAGACAGGACTTGCAAAATTAATCCACCTGGAAGGGAGACCCTTGCCGGGGGATTTTGCAAAAATTTACCATGTCAGACAATGGAGCAAGAGAGGGGGAAAACTCCCTGGAAAGAGAGCCACTGACCCAGTTGGAAACTTGCCAGATGTTGGGATCTGAGAGGTCAGATTCCTCGGGAGAAGAAGTGGTGGAAACACGGGACCACAAGCCTTGCTGGTCAATGGGCGTTGGAAAGAAAAGTGAGTGGGGAAAGGAATCAAGAAAGGTGACCCTGAGACGGGGGACCAAGCAACCAGAATGGAAGCAGGAGATGGAGAAATCCCTGCACGCAAGTGAAGAGGGAGGAAGCTGGGCACCGTACTCAGACTGGATCCTAGAGAAAGCTATTGACCTGATGAAGAGAACTCTCAGCTTCCTAGGAGAGGAGAATACTGAGCCCTACGGCCGCCCCAGTTCCTGGAGCCGCAAAGGGAGAGACACCGAGGGGGACGTGGAACCTGCAACCCCAGGGACATCTACTGATCCAGGAGCCCCCACCCCCTACCGGACCACAGATGGCAATCTGGACGGAAGACACTACCACCCACAACGGAGGCACCGATCCATTCCAAGACGTCCACCATTGGAGGTGAAATTCAAAGGGGAGCCAACACGCTTGGGGTTTTTCCTAACCCAAGTCCTCAGCTACATGGAGGAATATGGGCAGGACATTCCCAGCAACAAAGTCCGCATCCGGATTGTGCAATCTGCCCTGGATGGACCAGCTGCAGATTGGGTGGTGAACTTGCATGACTCCAATGCCCCAGAACTCAGTAACTTCAACCGTTTCATGTCCTCTTTGAGAAGATGATTTGAAGACCCCCTGGCTGATCGCAAAGCCCGTGAAAGGATAAAAACGATGAGGCAAGGCAAACGCCCAGTGGCTGAGTATACACAAGAATTCCGGGCCATTGCCAGCAAACTGAATTGGCCATTTCAAAGATGGACTAAATCTATGATCTATATGATGCTTGCCTGCCCCGAGGGGACCCACATCGACTTGAGGAATGGTACGTCTTGGCAGAGGAAGCAGAGATCGACATATTGAAGAGGCACCGCCGAGGAAAACAATGGAGCCGCCCCCCGCCTGAGCTGACACACCAACCGGTGAAATCATCGGCTACAGCCAAGAAGCAAATGGGGTGTTTCAAGTGCGGAAGAGAAGGGCATCGAGCTGTAGAATGCCGCTCAAAGGCCCCCCAGCACAACCCAGACAGATCCCCAATCAACAAACCCAGAAAGTCTTCAGCTAAGCCAAAAGAAACGGCCATGAGAATGATGGAAATTGCAGAACCCCCCACTTCTGCTCACCAAGGGGAAAGAACTCCAGCCTACACCACAGGGCCGGTGGATGCCTCAGATGACAGCTCGGAGGGCGAACCCCTGGTAAGTGGATGCATCACACCCATCCTCAAAACAGTGACTATATTAATCCCCCCCATGCCCGAAGCTGTGAAGGTGAAAGCCTTAATAGACTCTGGCTGCACCCGCTGCCTCATTAGCCCAACACTAGTGGGGAATCTGGGCATCCCATCCAGGAGACTGGAACAACCAATCTCATTTGGCCAGTTAGATGGATCCATAGCAGGGGGGGTGCCAGCTACCCTAGCCACTCTGCCAATACACCTCTCCCTGGGCAACCATGAAGAGGACATAACGTTTGTGGTGACCCCAGGTATGGAATGCCCAATGATTCTAGGGATGGAATGGTTGAAAAAATGGAACCCCTGGGTAAATTGGAGGATGACAGAAATCAAATTCCCGAAGGGGAACCCTATGGACTTAAAACCCCAAGGGAGGCTACCAGAATCAAGAATATAAAAAGCATCCATAGGAGAGGAAAAAAGATTAACAGAAATACCAGAGGAATATAAGGACCTTGCTGAAGTCTTCAGTGAGGAGAGGGCGAATGAGCTTCCCCCCCACCGACCCACAGACTGTACCATTGAATTCAAACCTGGGGCAAAACTCCCGAAGCCCAGATTATACTCCATGAGCCCAAAGGAGAAGGAGGAAATGGAAAGATTTTTAAAAAAAAACCTGGAGAGAGGTTTCATTGAGCCAGCCAAGCCTAAAGTGGCTGCCCCGGTCCTTTTTAGAGAGAAGAAGGATGGCTCTTTACGTTTATGCGTGGATTATAGGGCCCTGAATACAATCAGTGAAAGCAACCTATACCCGCTGCCCTCATGAAAGACATGCTGTCACACCTATCGAAAGGGAAATTTTTTTCTAAACTAGACCTCAGGGAAGCTTACTATCGCGTGAGAATCAAGGAAGGGGACGAATGGAAGACTGCATTTAACTGCCCCATGGGGTGCTATCAATTCAAAGTCTTGCCATTTGGATTACAAGGGGGCCCTGCAGTCTTTATGCAATTAATCAATGACGTTCTAAGGGAGCACCTGTTTAAGGGGTTCCTTGTTTACTTGGACGACATTCTTATCTTTACTGAAACAAAAGAAGAACACGTCAAACTTGTCAGAGCGGTTTTAAAGAAGCTGCGAGCCGCTCACCTATATGCCAAACTCTCAAAATGCGAATTCCACCAGGAAAGGATAGACTACCTAGGCTATCGCATATCCCCACAGGGCAGTGAAATGGACCCAGAGAAGGTCAAAGCAGTACTAGATTGGGCGCCACCCCGCACAAGAAAGCAACTACAAAGTTTCCTGGGCTTTGCAAACTTTTACCGCCAATTCATCCCCTCATTTGCCCAGATAGCCTTGCCCCTCACTAACTTACTAAAAACGAAGGGAGCATCCTCAGTAAAACCTAGCCAGCCACTAACATGGACAATGGAGCGCCAAGCAGCGTTTGAGAGACTAAAGAGACATTTTTCTGCCGAACCAGTACTAAGGCACCCAGATATGGACAAGCCCTTCATAATACAGGCAGATGCAAGTGATGTGGCACTGGGGGCTGTGCTATTACAAGAAAATAATGATGCAGTATTGCAACCCTGTGCATATACATCCAAGAAACTCACGGAAACAGAAAGGGAGAAAGAGGCTTATGGGATACGTTTGGCATTACTCACGTGGCGACAGTTCCTGGAAGGCAACAAAATCCCCTTCCAGGTGTGGACCGATCACAAAAATTTAGAAGCCCTGAAAACGTCCAGGAAACTCAATACCAAACAAGCCCGCTGGTCTCAGCATTTTCACCAGTTCCAGTTTAAGCTCAAACATTTACCAGGGAGAAAGAACTTCCTGGCAGATGCTCTATCTCGCATGCCTCAATATAACAGCGCACGAACCACAGACTTTAGACCAATAATGGCAGAGTCACAACTGGCAGCACCAGTAACCACAAGAACCCAAGCCAAATTAAAACCACAACTGGACAGCCAAACTGGAATTGAATTCAGAAAAAGTTTGGAAACAGATGAATGGTTCCAGAAAAACAAAAAGGTGTGCACAATGAGAGCCGGGTTGCCTTGGGTAGGGGAAAAGTTATATATACCAACAACCCAAAGAGTCACTTTCATGCAGCTTTGCCATGACACAAAATCAGCAGGGCATTTTGGATTTGTAAAAACTTTACACTTAATTAAATGGCACTTTTGGTGGCCATCAATAAAAAAGGACATAGAAAGTTATGTTGCCAGCTGCCCAACCTGTGCATCGGCAAAGAGGTTGCAAGGGAAGTCGCCAGGGCTATTACAACCAGTGGCAAGTTCCTCAGCCCCCTGGAGGGAAATAGCCATGGATTTTATAGTGGAATTGCCAGAAAGCAATGGGAATACTGTTATCTGGACAGTCACGGACCTATTTTCCAAACATGTGCACTTTATCCCTTGCCAAAAAATTCCCACTGCAAAGGCCTTAGCAAAACTTTTCATCCAGCACATTTACAGATTGCACGGGGCACCCCAACACATCATCTCTGATAGGGGAGTGCAATTTACGTCTGTATTTTGGAAGGAATTTTTATCCCTCTTAGGGACCACTCAGGGACTGACATCTAGCCATCATCCACAAGGGGATGGACAAACGGAACGGTGCCATTTGGTACTTGAGCAATATTTGAGATGTTTTTTAAATTTCCAACAGAGTGATTGGACGGACTTACTTCCTTTTGCAGAAGTTGCCTACAATAATGCAGTCCACTCCAGCACAGGCTACACTCCTTTTCAAATAGCCAACGGTCAAAGTTTCAATCCTATGTCAGAGTTAACCCCAAACGAACCAATGATCCCTTCACTGAAAGAATGGATGGAAAACCTACAAAACACCTGGCCAATAGTCAGAAAATCACTAGATGAAGCTAGGCAGGCATACAAAGCACAAGCCGATAAAAAAAGGGTTGAGCCTACACCATTCATTATAGGAGAAATGGTGTACTTATCTACAAAATACCTAAAGTCCCTACAGCCCTGTAAAAAACTTGCACCAAAATATATAGGACCTTTTCCAATTAAAAGAATCATAAATCCAGTAACAGTAGAATTAGAATTACCCAAAAATCTCAGGCAAATACACCCAATTTTTCATTGCAGCTTGCTGAAAAGAGAGCATCAGTCACCTCTATGGCCAAAAATCCCCGTACCACCACCTCCAATCATGGTGGAGGGTGAACAACACTTCGAAATAAAGGAAGTCCTTGACTCTAGGCGATATCATGGAGCAACTCAGTACCTAGTTGCCTGGAAACACCTCCCTGCCTCACAAAACGAATGGGTCCATAAACGTCATGTCAGAGCCCCGAAGCTATTGAAGAAGTTTCACACAGAGTATCCCAACAAGCCTAACTAACTTTTATACCTGTTTTGTTTTCTTGCAGGTGGATCTCTCTTATTGTTAAGAGGGGCCAGATGTCAGAATCCAATTATATTTCATCTTTAATCATCAATTATAGAAAACCCCAATTCTGCCTTCTCTGGATTCTGCCATAAGAGGGAGAGAAGGGGGAGAACAAAGGGGCTTTATGGCCCTCACTTCCTTCAGTATACTCCTAATAAGTTGAATGTGTTTATTGCAACTTCAAAGAAAGACTTTGAATATAACTAGCATCAAAGAACTTTACCATGACAAAGAGAACTAATTACCTTTCATGTAGTTATCTGAAGTCTCCATACAGATGGAAGAAAGGAGCAAGGGGTGGAACTGTGATGCCTGAAACTATCACTGGAAGGGGGGTGATTGGGTGGGACTGCTGGGGAACCCCTTAAAACCTTGAATGGGAGAGATTGGACCCCAAGTCCTGTCTAGCATGCCTGCAACCACTTCTTCTTAATAAAGGATTCCTGTTGGAAGAATTATTCCAAGAGTTCTGTCTTCTTAAGATGCAAAGTGGGGTGGGTCCTTACAAGAAGCTTCTTGGATGAAAGTGAAATGTCTTCAAGGAAAAACAAAGAAAGTCTGGTTGCCTCATCTAAAGGCATCTTTGGGTTGAGTGCTGAAATGGAATATCTTACACTTCACACTCCTTAGTTACCAAACCCAGTGTGGATTTATCACACGTAACTGCAGAGTTGGCGAATATTCAGATCTTTAATTCATCCTGCCTTGTTCTTTGTTTGGCTCCCCCACTAAATTCCTTAAAAATCAGGCCTGGAGCAATCCTAATATGGCCAACCAACCCAACATTTTATAGTAAGTGTGCTGGCTTGAAAAAAAAATAATTAAAAAGAAAACTAAAGGAACTAAGGTGATTGTGGCTGAGATTAGGAGGGATTGAAAGGGAAATTATTTTTGCTCTCTTTGACCTTACTTAATTAGAACTTATGTGAATGGAATCAGATATTCTTGCTCCTTTAAAATGTCCATGAATTAAACGAAAGAATGTGTAACAGCACCTTCACTGCAAAAATACGGAGATTGTGTAGAAATTGGAGGAAACCCACCTTGTTGGCCAAGGGTGCAAATGTATTGATTTGAAAGCTTTGTAAAATAGACAGAGTGTCATGATTCCAACAGATGAAACTCTTCAAAGAACTTTGAGGCATTGTTTACCTTAAAGAATCTTTATTGGAGTAGCATAGCATCGGTACTAATGTAGTCGAAGCCAAAATCTGAATTCTCCTCCCCTGAACACATAGTATCTAGCACAAATCCCTCCTCTAATTAACAATCATAAATCACATTCTCCAATTAATTTAAAATGCAGGCCTTCCCTCCAGTTCTCCAACCCGCCATTTCTTATCATCTCTTATTACAAAAAACCTTGACTCTCATACTACTGCCATATTGTTATGTCTAACTAACTCTCATACACATTCCTTCTCCTCCCCCCTCCAGTATCATCTAATTCTAACCTAAGAGTAAAACACAAGAAGGAAAATGGCTGCATCTCCATATGTTGTCAAAGCAAGAACATCCGATGTTAGCAGCGTTGACACAGAGAGCCATGCACCAAAGCATGGGGAGACCAAAAACTTCATTTTGAAATTTTGAAAGAGCAAGATTTAATTCTCTTCAACATTTGTAGCATCCCATTTTATCCCTTAAACTCCCCGCCCCCCAAAAAAGTATCAATAAAATTTGATTATGAAAGTAAATTTGTCCTCCAAAATGTTCTCTTTGCATTTGTAGCATAAAGCACGTCCTTCCTCTCTTTTTCTCCATGAGTTTCCTAAAAGAAGGGCTTTGTGGTCAGGGGCAGAGAGTTAAAACTGATTTTTTTTCCTGAAACCGATATTTCACAGCATGGCAATAGAGTGAAACAGACAATTCTCAATCATCCAGCTCATGGTTGTCCCAAATGGCAACTGGACTTTTTGGGAGAGGGGTTCCCTTGAAAACATTTCACTTCACAACCAAGAAGCTCTTTCAGTTCTGACTGAATAGTAGTAATAATAATAATATTAAAGTTGGAAGAGACCTTGGAGGTCATCTAGTCGAACCCCCTGCTCAGACAGGAAACACTATACCATTTCAGACAAATGGCTGTCCAGTGTCTTCTTAAAAACTTCCAGTGTTGGAGCATTCACCACTTCTGGAGGCAGGATGTTCTACTGATTAATTGTTCTAACTGTCAGGAAGTTTCTCCTTAGTTCTAGGTTGCTTATCTCCTTGATTAGTTTCCATCCATTGCTTCTTGTCCTGCCTTCAAGCGCTTTGGAGAATAGCTTGACTACCTCTTCTTTGGGGCAGCCCCTGAGATACTGAAACACTGCTATCATGTCCCCCCTCGTCCTTCTCTTCACTAAACTAGACATACCCAATTCCAGCAGCCGTTCCTTATATGTTTTAGCCTCCAGACTTCTAATCATCTTTGTTGCTCTTCTCTGCACTCTTTCTAGAGTCTCAACATCTTTTTTACATTGTGGTGACCAAAACTGGATGCAATGGGGAATGGAAGTACTATGTTTCCCCGAAAGTAAACCCACCCATCTGATTTTCGGGGGGTGGGCTAATATAATCCCTCCCCCCAAAAGTAAGCCCTACTTCAGGGCCTGCACGGACAGCCTGCCTCTGTGATGAGGTGAAGCCAATGGGGGACAGGGGATCTGACCCACGGTACCGGTATACTGATTCCTTATCACTGCCTGGCTTGTTCTACAGCAGTGGTTCTCAACCTTTTTAATGCCGTGACCCCCAACCAGTCGTAAGTCGAGGACTACTCAATCGGTTGTAAGTCGAGGACTACTCAACTGGTGCAGCACCATTTGCAGAATGGGACTTTTGGCGGGCTATTCAAGAGAGTCTATTCTATTGGCTTTCAAAAACCAATAGAATAAAAGGGAGTAGCACAGCTAAGGAAAAGGGGAAAAAAATGGCGGACTGCATTGTTTGGTGACCCCCATGAAATGGTCGTTCGACCCCAAATGGGATCCCGACCCACAGGTTGAGAACTACTGTTCTATGGCCTCACAGCAGCTGCATTGTGTGAGGCAGCAAACAGCCAGTTTTGATGTGACACCAGCCATGGCCATTTGCTGCCTCGTGCATTGTGCCCAATGTCGCTGCCATGAGGCCTGGTGGATCCTCCCCCCTTCTGACTCATATGCCGTTATACTGATTCCTTACAGCCACCCAGCTTGTTCCATGGCCTCATGGTAGCAGCATTGGGAATGACGTGGCCGTTTTCTGCCTCACACGTCACATCCAATGCTACCGCCAGGCCTACCGTACGCTAACTCTAATCCCCATTGCCCCCAACCCTAACGGGAGATGGGAAGTCCTGGAGAAAAAAACGGAAAAACTTGGGGGAAGAAAAAATGCTTTTTCCCGTTTGTTTCCAAACTGCTTTGGCAATGGGGAAAAAGTCGTGATACGTAGAGACACGTCACATGACGTTGCGAGTTTGACACCCCTGCTTTAAGAGATTTGAAAAAAGTTTTGTTGCATTCATTGTCTTGCTATTATAAAAACACCTTCTCCTGTTCTTCATGTGATCATTTCAGACATTTTAAAATTTACCCCTTGGGGCAAAAAGGCAAATCTTCTCCATTTTAATACACGAAATGCATGCATTGATTTGGCTTAAATCTCATTATCTTTAGTGAATTTGGGAAGCCTCTGAGGGACTAAAAAAAAAAAAAGGTGGGCTGGAGAAATTCTCAAATAAATGAATCATCCAGCAAATTATTGCATATCCAAATTATACACTGTGGGGGGGAAATGCAATGCAGTCCTATACTTTCATTGAGTGAGTTTAATGTGATTTAATCATAAATTAATGTTTAGATGACCGCAGTGAATATTTCTCTTTTTGGTCTTCTAGGGGCTTTTTTTTCCCCTTAATCTATTTCTCCTTATTTTCAAGATCCAGACAGCAATTTTAGGTTTTCTGGGTCATTCAGATAAGTAACATAATTGTATTAATGGTAAAGTAGCTTTTACTGTAGCTTGAAAGATGATAAATTAATTAGGAAGTATCTCTTTAGAGTCTTCTATCTGGCATAAATGCACTCTTTGCTTAAGGAAAAAAGCCACAGCACGGCAGCCTTTTTCTGCACTATGAAAATGCTAGGAATATTTGCCACTAACACAAACGTTAGGGATACTTAGCTTTTGATAAAGAATCTGAAAAGACTATTGAAAAAAAAAATAAGTTACAATATCTAAGGGGCTGCCACAAAGAAGAGGGGGTCCACTTATTCTCCAAAGCACCTTAAGGCAGGACAAGAAGTAACGGATGGAAACTGATCAAGGAGAGAAGCAACCTGGAACTAAGGAGAAACTTCCTGACAGTGAGAACAATTAACCAGTGGAACAACCTGCCTCCAGAAGCGGTGAATGCTCCAACACTGGAAGTTTTTAAGAAGAGACTGGACAGCCATTTGTCTGAAATGGTCTAGGGTTTCCTGCCTGAGCAGGGGGTTGGACTAGATGACCTCCATGGTCCCTTCCAACTCTGTTATTCTGTTACAAGAGGATGGTGGCAAAATATTGTATGTTTTGCTCTCCATTCCAAGTAGATGAATACCTTTACCTTGAAAAACCTGAAAAATTCCTCACCCCGGTTCATATCTTTTTCCAAACCAGCTTCTCTGGAAAAGAGGGAGAGAGAGAGAGAAAGAGAGAGAGAGAGAGAGAGGATAAAACAGGCTCCTCCTGGCAATTTCGTTTTTCAGAAACCCTCAAGAACAAAAGACAAAGTGGTTCCAGAATGTGTGGTGTTATTTTAAAAGATGGGGAAAGCTACCCCTTTTCCAACTCCTGCAAATATATGAAGTCTGCCAAGGGACTTTTTCCTTTTCTTTTTTTATGGAAGCACACAGTGATTCAGATAAAAGAAATTATAGGCTTAATTCGGCGAAGAGTCACCCTGCCTTGAGACTTCTAATGACTTTCCTCCTTCTCTACTGCCCCCTCAAGAACACTCGATGGCTCTGGCTGGCAGTTTAATTATTGGGGTGTTATCTGCTGAATAAAAGGGACGAACTCCGTGGTGACTCCCACTGATTCGACGCAGAGTTTGAAACTGCAGCTGTGAAAAAATGACAAAGGGCGTCACCTTGGAAGATAATAATTTTCTCCCAGGTTACTGCTGCTCCTTCGCCAGTTGCCGGCTTTGTTTTCTCTTCACGCAGCACCAATTGCGATACCGCCACCACAAAAACAGGGAGGGAAGGGTCAAACTAGGCAGTTGTGTGGTGGGGGGGATAAGCAGAGAAAAGCTGTATCACTGTAGCACGTGAAACCCTGAATCTGATTAACAAAACTCTGGTGCGGTATTCAAAGAACTGGCGTGATAGCAGTATTCCAATATCTCAAGGGCTGCCATAAAGAAGAGGGAATTAAGCTATTTTCCAAAGCACCTGAAGGCAGGACAAGAAGCAACGGTGGAAACTAATCAAGGAGAGAAGCAACCTAGAACTAAGGAGAAACTTCCTGACAGTGAGAACAATTAATCAGTGGAACAGCCTGCCTCCAGAAGCAGTAAATGCTCCAACACTGGAAGTTTTTAAGAAGAGACTGGACAGCCACTTGTCCGAAATGGTGTAGGGTTTCCTGCCCGAGCAGGGGGTTGGACTAGATGACCTCCAAGGTCCCTTCCAACTTTACTAATATGAACAATATGAACAAATGGATCATATTGTGGCTTAATGGGGGGAGCCTGGTTCATGGAGCATCTTAAAAGGAAGGCTGGATTCCTCATCATTCACTCAATTTTACATTCCTTGCCTCTATTTGGACTTAGTAATAATAATAATAATAATAAAGTTGGAAGGGACCTTGGAGGTCATCTAGTCCAGTGGTTCTTAACCTTTTTGAAAGAATCGCCCCCTTGAGCCAATGAGAAAGTTGTCATCGCCCCCCCCCCACCCCAACATAACCTCTCAATCACAACATAGGAAATAATTCTTCAATTTATGCAAACCCTTTTTTATTTCCTTTAAAATTGTCATCAGGACATATCAATGCAAATAATTTATTTCCAGTCTTTTCCCCATATCTCAACTGTTTGAAAAATTTTGGTGCCACCCGTCACTTTATTCCCAAACTTGGTGGTACATGTATTTCATTATTATCTTATTTATTCAAGACACTTAAATGTAATGACCACTGAAAACAAAATTCAACTGCAAGAAAGTGAAATGCCCGAAAAGAAAAACAGTAGCATTTAATGATTGAATTACAAGTGAAATTTAAGACGCAAAAAGAAATATAAAAAGGGTAGAGGCTGCTGCGCAAAGCGCATGAAGATAAGCAATGCGTATTCACATATGTACGGCGTTCTGTACTGAAGCTAGCTGGAGGAACATTTGAAAACACAATTCAATCCACTAATAGCAAGCGATCTGATGTTTTTGTATGACAGATATGCAGCCATTCACTGTATGAAAGTCTCAAAAGTGTCCCCAAAACTTCTCGCTCCATCGCCCCCATATCGCCCTCTTTTCATTCCATCGCCCCCCTGAAAAGTGAAATCGCCCTCTGGGGGGCAATATCGCCCAGGTTAAGAACCACTGATCTAGTCCAGCCTCCTGCTCAGGCAGGAAACCTTATACCATTTCGGACAAATGGCTGTCCAGTCTCTTCTTTAAAACTTCCAGTGTTGGAGCATTCACCGCTTCTGGAGGCAGGTTGTTCCACTGGTTAATTGTTCGAACTGTCAGGAAGTTTCTCCTTAGTTCTAGGTTGCTTCTCTCCTTGGTTAGTTTCCATCTGTTGGTTCTTGTTCTGCCTTCAGGTGCTTTGGAAAATAGCTTGACTCCCTCTGCTTTGGGGCAGCCCCTGAGATATTGGATCACTGCTATCATGTCCCCCCTCGTCCTTCTCTTCATTAAACTAGACCAGGCATGTCAAACTCATGACGTCACATGACGTCGTGCAATGTATCGGAGCTTTTTCACCATTGCCGGCAATGGGGTGGGCATGGCTCCAGTATGATGAAACCGGCCCGCAGGCCGGCAGTTTGACACCCCTGAACTAGACATTCCCAATTCTAGCAACCATTCCTTATATGTTTTAGCCTCCAGTCCCCTAACCATCTTTGTTGCTCTTCTCTGTACTCTTTCTAGAGTCTCAGCATCTTTTTGACATCGTGGGGACCAAAACTGGATGCAGTATTCCAAGTGTGGCCTTACCAAGGCATTGTAAAGTGGTATTAATACTTTGCATGATCTTGATTCTATCCCTCTGTTAATACAGCCTAGCACTGTGTTGGCCTTTTTGGCAGCTGCAGCACACGGCTGGCTCTTATTTAAGTGATTGTTCACTAGGACTCCGAGATCCCTCTCACAGTTACTACTATTGAGTAAGGTACCCCCTATACTATACCTGTACATTTGGTTTTTCCCAGATTCCCTGCCCTCCATCCCTAATCCCCATAGGGAATCCAGAAGGATGCCATGACTGATTGCAACGAAAGTTGCTGAGAGATCATGGTGAATCAGGACAGAAGCATCCCCGCTGGGCTAGGCAAAACATGGACTAAACCCCTAGCACTGTCTAATAAAAGCTTTGACTTTGTTGAAATGGAAGTGTTGCTATTAAGCAATGTGGATTTTTCCCCTAGTACAAAGTTGGGGCTTTGTTCTTCCAATGAAGATATCCACAGGGTTTCATTTTATTTCCTCCAGTAAAAAAAGGCCTTTTCAATGAGATGCATTAATCCCTGCTATTAGCAGTCCTTTGAATTTGTCCCATTTTCTTCTCGTTTGCCAGTCTGCAAATCTCCAGAGTCAACTGTTTTTTACATTGTGGTGACCAAACTGGATGCAGGATTCCAAGTGTGGTCTTACCAAGGCCTTGTAAAGTAGTATTAACACTTCACCTGATCTTGATTCTATCCCTCTATTAATGCAGCCTAGCACTGTGTTGGCTTTTTTGGCAGCTGCAGTACACAGCTGGCTCCTATTTAAGAGATTGTCCACTAGGACCCCAAGATCCCTCTCACAGTTGCTACTATTGAGCAAGGTACTACCTATACCAGGGGTAGGCAACCTTGGCTCTTTTATGACTTGTAGTCTTCAACTTCCAGAATTCCTGAGCCAGCCATGCTGAGGGGAAAGGGAGAAGTTTCCAAGCTGAGCCATGCCGGAGTTCAGGAGTCATAAAAGAGCCAAGATTGCCTATCCCTGACCTATACTATATTATATTATACTATACTATACGATACGATACGGTACGGTACGACACGACACGACATGACACTACACTACACTATACCTATACTATATTGTTTTAGTAAAGCATTGCAAACCCATCCAAATGATTTGATAATTTGGGGAGGGGGGAACTTTGAAGATATTTATTGATTTGACTTGACTTGACTTGGTTTATATGCCACCCATCTCACTGATATAGAGACTTTCGGCTGCTGTAAAAGGTTTTTTTTAAAGATAATACAAAGGTTTTTTTAAAAGATAATACAAGACAAGCAAGATTAAATAAAAGACTAAAAACCAAGAAGACAGGTGACATGGGGGTGGGGATATTTAAGTGGTGGTCTACTAGATCCCTCTCATAGTTATTGCTGTTGAGCCAGGTACCAAAAACCAAATACCTGTGCATTTGGTTTTTCTTGCCTAAGTGTAAAACCTTATTTTTCTCACCATTGAATTTTGTTAGGGCCCAGAGTTCAAGTCTGTCAAGATCTTCTGGACCTTGAGCCTGTCTTCTGGCTATTTCCTGCCAGCTGGGTCTAATCTACAAATTTGATGAGTTCCCCTTCTCTCTCCTCGCCTAAGGCATTTATGAAGACATTGAAGAGTACTGGGCCTAAAACAGAGCCTTGGGTACTCCATGCTGCCCTCCATGTCCTGTAGATGCAGTCCCATTGAGGACTACACACTGAGTGCAGTTTCTCAGCCAGTCACAGATCCACCTGGTGGTCATGCGGTCTACCCCAGATTTTTCTATCTTCCCAAGAAGTATAAAGGGACTGGTTTGTTGTGCTCCTCTCCTCTCCACTTCTGATATCTGATCATTTATTTAGCCATTAGGAAATGTGCCCAGAATTGAATAGCATCTTCTATTTCATGTCTTTATCTTGAATTTTCAAATGGCATTCTTTAAAGTGTGATTGCGTGAAGAGCTATGCTTCAGTGCATTGCATCAGGATTTAGCCAAAATCTTAAGAACCTGTCAGTGTTCTAGGCATTCTGCCCATATCTATATCGGGGGTGGGAGAGGTTTTCTGGATTAGAGGACTGCGTTTGAGGAGTGTTGGGAGCTTTGTCTCAGCTTCCAAAGGCCAGCAGGGTTGACTTCAACAGCACCCCAGGCAGGCCTCAGACAAAAATGTAATGTGTGGCTACACGAGAGTTGCCTAGAACTGATTTAAACTGTGGGGTCCTTGGTGTTCTCCGAGCTTGGTTGCTTTCTAGTTGAGCTAGGTAACAAGCAGAGCAATTTCCACACCCTTCTAACACTGGTGGCGTTAGCTAGTTGGGTCAGGAAACATCTGCAAGAAAATAATCAAACTCAGAGAAGCACTGCATTCCTCCTCCTCCTCCTCCTCCTCCTCCTCCTCCTCCTCTTCCCATCGTTCTCCTTCTCCTCCATTCCGCAAATTCCACTCCCTTCTAGCACTGGAGATGTTAGCTAGTTGGGTCAGGAAACATCTGCAAGAAAATAATCAAGCTCAAAGAAGCACTGCATTCCTCCTCCTTCTCCTCTTCCTCCTCCTCCTCCTCCTCCTCCTCCTCTTCCCATCGTTCTCCTTCTCCTCCATTCCACAAATTCCACTCCCTTCTAGCACTGGAGATGTTAGCTAGTTGGGTCTGCAACAATCAAGCTCAGGGAGAACTAAAGATTCTACAATCTCCTCCTCCTGCACCCCTTTTCCGCTACTCCACTCCAATCCACAAACCCCACTCCCTTCTAGCATGTAAGAGGCATGGTGGCACAATGGTTAGAATGCAGTATTGCAGGCTAATTTAGCTCACTGCCAGGAGTTCAATCCTGAAGAGGCTCAAGGTTGACTCAGCCTTCCATCCTTCCAAGGTTGGTAAAATGAGGACCCAGATTGTTGAGGGCAATAGGCCGACTCTGTAAACTGCTTGGAGAGGGCTGTAGAGCAGTGTGAAGCGGTATATAAGTCTTAGTGCTGTTGCTAAGTGATGTTATCTGGTTGGGACATGAAACATCTGCAAGAAAACCACCAAGCTCAGAGAGCACCAAGGACCCCACAGTTCATCCCTGAGTTGCAAATATTTTCTTCTATTAGCACTGATTGAAAGAGTGGCAGTTATAAGGAACAACTAATGATGATGGTTATGTGGCAAAAGCAGCTTTATTTGATCAGAAATGGCAAAAATGTTCTATCACCACCCCAAAACGATAGACACAGAGGATATATTTTATTTCATCACTTTGGGGGTGAATTAGAACGTATGAAAAACGTTTATATGCCTGACCTGACTAAACTACTGCTTTTGGTATACATACTTTTTATGTAACAAGGTTTTTTAAATCCCATTTTTGAGTGGATCCTTCTTTGATTGCAATGCTCCAAGAGACTCAGCAGTGGATAGAACGTAGTTACAAATGTCTCTCTTGCAGAAAAGTTTTTGCAGCTCTGTTTCTTCAACTGCTTAAATTTTCCTACAAGTCCACCACTGCTCCTCTGGAAATTTTAGGGGGACTCTGAAGGCCTACAGAAAAATAATATCTTGGGCTGGTGAAGGGCACTGTCTTAGAGAACCAGCACCACTAAAAAAAATTTTGCTTTACCAACTTGCCACAAAATCTCTCATTTGGGGAAGGTTGGATTTGCTCACATCCCTTTGCCTACCTTCTCGTTCTAATTCTTCCAAACTTCCCTTCAAGTCTGTCTTTTGCGGATTCCCCTAAGAATGTAAGTGCAGATGATTTATGTTAGGCTAGATCGAGCTATTCCTTAGCTGCCTTTTTTTTAATTTTAAGAATCGGCATGACAGCTAAGAAGAATCCGTTGGGTGCTTTTCCCTAGAAGAATAAACTGCACACTTATTCTAAAGCATTATTGTTTGGAGGCTAAAGAGGCTAATCCCCAGGTCTGTGGAAACTTAGAAAAGAGGAAAAGGGTCAGAAGAGACCTCCACTAAACCTGCTGGGCACAGGAAAAAAAAGCCAGAATTAGACTGAAAAGAGACTTTGGGAAAAGTGCAAAGAAGAGCAAACTCTGAGTGGTTTTCTCAGAATAAGGAAACCAGGTTTACAAAATTGCACCCCAGTTCTACTGTCTGGGGGAACCTGTGAGTAGGGTGACCCCTGGGAAGAATGAGCAGAGCTTGGGTTCAAGTGCCATGATCATGGTACTCTGATCTTGCCTTGTCCTACCCACTTTGATATTGGGTGTAATTGTTGGGTTTGACTCTTTTATCCACTGGGGAGGGGGTGTTGGGTTAATTCCTCTGGAAAGATGTATCATGCAAATATTAATCAGAACAGGAATAGAATAAAAATCACCTGAAGTATTAGTACCGTTTTACAAAGCCTTAGTAAGGCCACACCTGGAATACTGCATCCCCTTTTCGTCACCATATTGTAAAAAAGATGCTGAGACTTGGGAAAAGTGCAAAGAAGAGCAACTAGGATGATTAAAGGCCTGGAGACTAAAACACATGAAGAACAGTTGCAGGATTTGGGTATGACCAGTCTAGAGAAAAGAATGACTAGGGGTGACATGATAGCAGTGTTCCAGTATTTGAGGGGCTGCCACAAAGAAGAGGGAGTCAAGCTATTCTCCAAAACAGCTGAAGGCAGGACAAACAACAATGGAGGAAAACTAATCAAGGAGAGAAGCAATCTGAAATTAAGGAGAAACTTCCTAAAAGTGAAGACAATTAACCCATGGAACAGATTGCCATTAGAAGTTGTGGGTGCTCCATCACTGGAGGTTTTTAAGAAGAGACTGGACAATCACTTGTCTCAGACAGTGTAGGGCAGAGATGGTGAAATGTTTAGAGACCAAGTGCCCAAACTGCAACCCAAAACCCACTTATTTATCATCGGGTGCCAGGTGGCTGTGGTGGTCATGGCAGACTGGGTGGGTGTGGCCAAGGTGGGCATGGTCACCTCGATGTTGCTCATGGGGAAGGATGCCTGTGGGGGCTGGGCAAGGTTGGGGGAGATCCAGGGGGTCTCTGTCAGGTGGGGCAGTGGGCAGGAGGCTCGTCCTGTGAGGCAATGTGTGGCAGGGCAGAGGTGCCATTGTTGCAGGGCAAGGCAAGTCAGGGGCTGTGGAGGCTACTGTCTGACACCATCGACCCCGCACACAGAGGCCAACGAGTGCATGGGGGCCAACAGTGTCCATCAGCAGCCACAGCGTGCTGACCCCTTAATTGGTGCACTCTGGGACTTTGCAGCCCACCACCAGCAGTTCAGAGAAGCCGCCTCTGAGCTGGACGGCCGGCCGACAGCTGAGGAGACGATGCAGTGGGTCATGCCCGGGAAAAGGAGAGCATGCGAGGCCAGGAGGGATGGGACGGGGGAAGGAAACCAGCCATGCTGGGATGCATCTGGCCACGTGGGACCTCGGCGAGTAAGCGGGCGGCTGGTTGAAGAGGGATGGTTGCCATCTCTGGGGCATGGCACGCATGCCCACAGAGAGGGCTCTGAGTGCTACCTCTGGCACACGTGCCATAGGTTCGCCACCACTGGTGTAGGGTCTCCTGCTTGAGCAGGGGGCTGGACTAGAAGACCTCCAAGGTCCCTTTCTATTCTATTCTATTCTATTCTATTCTATTCTTTCATTATTCTATTCTATTCTACTAAATATTTTCTATTCCATTAAATATTTTTCATTCCATTCCATATTTTCTATTTATTCTATTCTATTCTATCCTATCCTATCCTATCCTATCCTATCCTATCCTATCCTATTCTATTCTATTCTATTCTATTCTATTAAATATTTTCTATTCCATTAAATATTTTTCATTCCATTCCATATTTTCTATTCCATTCTATTCTATTCTATTTTCAGATGAAATGGGCCAACGAAGGGCTGATGTAGCAACTGTTGTCCTTGTAACCTTCCACCGAACTCTTGGCGGTGTTGTTACAAACAGTATCAATTAGGACGAAAAGCAGGAGCAACGACATCAGTGTGTCTCAGCTACCTTCTGTTCTCCATTGTAATACCAGGTGCGACTATAAATAACGCAAGCACTCAAAGCCAATTTAAGCCTTGCACACAAAAAAACCCCACAAAACCCTTCACAATTGGGAATCCAGTTCACGTTACACAAGGTGACTCTTTCCGGGCAAGAGAGAAAGAAGGAAGTAGGGAGATGGTATGAAAAGACAACCTTTTTCCGAAGCAATTTTTCAAGGAGCTGAACTTTTTCTTTTATCGATGACACTCCCAAATAGCGGCCATTTATCAATAGGTGAAAGAGATTTATTGGGACCGTTTGTGGGTTAAGGTAAAGGAGGAGGGGAGGAACAAAGATAAGTTTCTAAGGCAGTGGTTCTCAACCTTTTTAATGCCGTGACCCCCAACCGGTCATAAGTCGAGGACAACCAGTCGTAAGTCAAGGACTACTCAACTGGTACAGCATTGTTTGCAGAATGGGACTTTTGGCAGGCTCAGCAGGGCAGAGACAGCCTGGACAATTCCTATTGGCTTTTGAAAGCCAATAGAATTAGACTCTATTCAAGAGAGTCTATTCTATTGGTTTTCAAAAGCCAATAGAATAAAAGGGAGTAGCACAGCTAAAGAAAAGGGGGAAAAAATATGGTGGACTGCATTGTTTGGCGACCCCCGTGAAATGGTCGTTCAGCCCCAAATGGGGTCCCGACCCACAGGTTGAGAACCACTGTTCTAAGGTAAGGTAAAGGATGGATTTTGAAAATGAGGCCCAGGTTAGTTCAGCTAAATTTTAAAGCCAGTTTCTCCATACTCCATGGAGAAGAAAAGATCCTGAGCACGAATCAGATCATCTATTCAAAGAAGAAGGGGTCAACCTATTCTCCAAAGCACCTGAAGGCAGGACAAGAAGCAATGGATGGTAACTAACCAAGGAGAGAAGCCACCTGGAATTAAAAAGAAACTTCCTAACAGTGAGGACAATTAACCAGTGGAACAGCTGGCCACCAGTAGTTTTGGGTGCTTCATCACAGAAGGTTTTTAAGAAGAGACTGGATAGCCACTTGTCTGGAATGGTACAGGTGGTCCTCAACATACGACCACAATTGGGCCCAAAATTTCTGTTGTTAAGTGAGATCTTTGTTAAGTGAGTTTTGCCCCATTCCCTGACATTTCGTTGTTAAGCGAATCGCTGCAGTTGATAAGTTACTAACCTGGTTGTTAAGTGAATCCGGCTATCCCATTGGCTTTGCTTTTTGTCAGAAGATCGCAAAAAAGTGATCCCATGACCCCAGGACACTGCAATTGTCATAAACGTGAGTCAGTGGCCAAGCATTCAAATCTTGATCAAATGGTCGTGGGGATGCTGCAACAGTCGTAAGTGTGAAAAATGGTCATGGGTCACTTGTTTCCATGCCGTTGTAACTTTGAACAGTCACTAAACCAGAGGTAGGCAACCTTGGCTCTTTTATGACTCATGGACTTCAACTCCCAAAATTCCTGAGCCAGCATGGCTCAGCTTGGAAACCTCTCCCTTTCCCCTCAGCATAGCTGGCTCAGGAATTCTGGGAGTTGAAGTCCACGAGTCATAAAAGAGCTAAGGTGGCCCACCCCTGATCTAGGTCTGTCTGTCTGTCTGTCTGTCTGTCTATCTATCTATCTATCATCTAGACCAGGGATAGGCAACCTTGGCTCTTTTATGACTCGTGGACTTCAACTCCCAGAATTCCTGAGCCAGCCTGGCTCAGCTTGGAAACTTCTCCCTTTCCCCTCAGCATGGCTGGCTCAGGAATTCTGGGAGTTGAAGTCCATGAGTCCTAAAAGAGCCAAAGTTGCCTATCCCTGCACCTATCGGTTGTAAGACACTGTATAGGGTCTCCTGCTTAAGCAGGGGGTTGGACTAGAAGACCTCCAAGGCTCCTTCCTAACCTGTTATTCTGTATAGCTATGAACATAAAGTAAAGGCTGCTAAGAACATGTCCTGCTGACATACTCCAACCCGATAAAGGGAACACGCCTACAATGTGACATGCATGACCTCTAAAAATAACACTTTCTAAATATAGTCAGTTTCGTCCATTGTTTAAGGCACCAGGCTAAAAACCAGCCATTCTAGTCCTGTCTTTGCATGAAAGCCAGTTGGATACCTTTGGGCCATTCACCAAAAGACTGTAAGTTAGAATAAGAATAGAATAGAATAGAATAGAATAGAATAGAATAGAATAGAATAGAATAGAATAGAATAGAATAGAATAGAATAGAATAGAATAGAATAGAATAGAGCTGGGAGGTACCTTGGAGGTCTTCTAGTCCAACCCCCTGCTCAAGCAGGAGAACCTATACCATTTCAGACAAATGGCCATCCAGTCTCTTCTTAAAAACTTCCAGTGTTGGAGCATTCACCGCTTCTGGAAGCAGGTTGTTCCACTGGTTAATTGTTCTGACTGTCAGGAAGTTTCTCCTTAGTTCTAGGTTGCTTCTCTCCTTGATTAGTTTCCATCCATTGCTTCTTGTCCTGCCTTCAGCGCTTTGGAGAATAATGTGATCCCCTCTTCTTTGTGGCAGCCCCTGAGATATTAGAACACGGCTATCATGTCCTCCCTCATCCTTCTCTTCATTAAACTAGACATTCCCAATTCCAGCAACTATTCCTTATATATTTTAGCCTCCGGTCCTCTAATCATCTTTGTTGCTCTTCTCTGTACTCTTTCTAGAATCTAGTCCCACCTTAGGCATGAAAGCTGGCTGGGTGACTTTGGCCCAAACCATCTCACAGGGTTGTTGTTGTAGGAAAAAGTGGAGGAAGGAGGAGTATTAAGTATGTTCATTTACTTCCAGTTTCCAGCAAAAAAAAAAAAAAAAGCCATTGCAGTCAACAGATTCACTTAGCAACTAAGTGATTCATTCAAGAACCGCCACCCAAAAAAAGATGGGAAAATCTGGCACGGTCACATGAGATCTGCTTAACGACCAGCATGACATACAACAATAATTCTGGGCTCAATTATTGTCCTAAGTTAAGAACTTCCTGTAATCAGAACTCGATTGACAATTGACTTGGCGGCAATCTTTCCATTTCATTAGAGATAATAAAATCTTGGCTAAGCCAAAGTCTACTAAAAATTGATGTCCTATTAAAAAATACATATATTTCTTTTCATTTGTTGGAAAGAATCAAGCGGCTTTGAAAATTGGCAAAGTTGTGAGTTTGGGGACTTACTTTTCAGAGTTTCCAAGAAGGGACGTCCTGGCTTTTTGCTAATTAATCCTTGCACTTCCTGTCCGACCGATCCATCAGTACTTCCAGCAGTCTTCATCAAATTACCTGCTGCAGTGGCACAGATCTGCATTCCCAAAGGATGTTTCTAATTACTAGTCCACATTATAAATAGTCTACTTTCCTGCTTGGGGATATAAAGGATGACTCAGAATCGAACACGGAGAAAATATTAAGAACAGCAGGTTTAGGACTTTTGCCAAACAAAGAGGAGTTTTCTTCTATCTGATACTGGAGGATATTGAACATGGTTGAGCAGCTGTACAAAGGCCAGGATTCAGTTCAAAATTAGACCAGTCCAGGATCCCTGAAATTGCTGATCATCAGATGTGTTTGGACCACAACACTTCTTGAAGGTAGAATGTAAGTTTTTTTAAAAAAGAGATTGGACAACCATTTGTCTGAAATGGTATAGGGTTTCCTGCCTGAGCAGGGGGTTGGACTAGAAGACCTTCAAGGTCCCTTCCAACTTTGTTATTCTGTTCTGTTCTAGACTTCAGTGGGCTGAACTACTTGGAAAGTCTGGCTGAAGATCAATCACCTGAACTGTTACTAATTGTTACCAATCATGGGAAGTGTTAATACCATTTTGCAGTATAATGCTTTGGTAAGACCACACTTGGAATGCTGCATCCAGTTTTGGTCACCACAATGTAAAAAAAAATGTTGAGATTCTGGAAAGAATGCAGAGAGGAGCAACAAAGATGATCAGGGGACTGGAGGCTAAAACATAGAAAGAACGGTTGCTGGGATTAGGTATGTCTAGGATGATAGGCGACATGATAGCAGTGTTCCAATATCTCAGGGGCTGCCGCAAAGAAGAGGGAGTCCATCTATTCTCCAAAACAGCTGAAGGCAGGACAAGAAGCAATGGATGGAAACTAATCAAAGAGAGAAGCAACCTAGAATTAAAGAGAAATTTCCTGACAATTAGAACAATTAATCAGTGGAACAACTTGCCTGGAATAATGCAACCAATTTTGGTCACCGTACTACAAAAAAGATGTTGAGATGTTGAAAAAAGTTCAGAGAACAACAACTAAGATAATCCAAGGCCTGAAGACTAAAACATTCGAAGAACGGCTGCTGGAATTGGATATGTCTAGTTTAATAAAGAGAAGGACGAGGGGGGACATGATAGCAGTCTTCAAATATCTCAGAGGCTGTCACAAAGAAGAGGGAGTCAAGCTATTCTCCAAAGCACCTGAAGGCAGGACAAGAAACAATGGTTGGAAACTGATCAAAGAGAGAAGCAACCTGGAATTAAGGAGAAGCTTCCTAACAGTGAGGACAATTAACCAATGTATCAGCTTTGTCTTCAGAAATCATGGGCGCTCCATCACTGGAGGTTTTTAAGATAGTCACTTGTCTGAAATGGTATAGGTTCTCCTGCTTGAGCAAGGGGCACGACTAGAAGATCTCCAAAATCTCTTCTGGCTCTATTCTCTATTCTCTCCTGATAGGAAGGAGTTTTTTCTCTTTAACATTTCAAGCCAACACCTGGAAAGCAATAATTAAATATTTGGTTCCAACAAGTTTGAAGCTTATTTTCTTCCAGGTTTCCAATATTGGAAAAGTTAATGTTGAAGTTTCTCTCTACCTGTTAGGCTTCTAATGGACAAAACATTACTGGCTGGGCCTAGATTATCCCTAAGATAAAAGGGACAGATTGAACACATGACAATACTTTCTAAGGCAATGGTAAGATAAAACTGTTTATTAGTTTTAGGTCATATGAACTGGCTTAGAAGTGGAAAGGGGAGAGCAGCACCCATTTGTGAATGATAGATGGATTCTTTGGACTTTGCTGGAATGGATATGCTCATAAAACACATTCATAGATGAATAAGCAATTCTCAAATAATTTGCACAGCTCATAAAGTACCTTCATTTATTTTGCATGTGAATAATTATTCAATCAATCAATCTGTTTATTACAGCCGTAAGGCCAGACATAATCAAAATGTATAACAACAGTGACAATTTTACTTCCATATTTACAGGCTATAAAACCACCAAACAATCAATATAATATAATCCAAAATTCTCAAAATAAAACATCGTATTAAAAAAAAATTCAGACCTTAATAATGGTGCAATGTATTGTGCAAATGGTGGCACAAGATTGGGCAACCTGAATAATTATGTAAATTTATCAAACTGGTATCAGAATCTATTTGGGATGCAATGGAAGTATTAGAAAAAAAACAAGTCTTTTATTCTTAATTGATTGGCAGAGCTGTCACAGGCACTGCCAATTTCAATCAAGTTATGCCATAGTTTCATCTCTTTTGTCAAAGAGTAGGAACTCACCAAGAAGTAGAAGTATTCTTATTCTGTGTCCATGTTACAACCATGAGCCCTAAGAGTAACAGGGCTTGGGAATGCAGGAATTGGGTACGTCTAGTTTAATAAAGAGAAGGATTAGGGGGTGACATGATAGCAATCTTCCAGTATCTCAGGGGTTGCCACAAGGAAGAGGGAGTCAAGCTATTCTCCAAAGCCCCTGAAAGCAGGACAAGAAGCAACGGATGGAAACTAACCAAGGAGAGGAGCAACCTGGAACTAAGGAGAAACTTCCTGACAGTTAGAACAATTAACTAGTGGAATGGCTTGCCTCTAGAAATTGTGGGTGCTCCAAAACTGGAGATTTTTAAGAAGAGATTGGATAATCATTTGGCCTTAGAAAATCTGAGCAACAACAAAGCTAGTGGAGGTGACAGTATTCCAGCTGAGCTATTCAAAATCTTAAAAGACGATGCAGTAAAAGTGCTACACTCAATTTGCCAGCAAATTTGGAAAACTCAACAGTGGCCACAGGATTGGAAAAGGTCAGTTTACATTCCAATTCCAAAAAAAGGCAACGCCAAAGAATGTTCAAGCTATCGCACCATTGCACTCATTTCACATGCTAGTAAAGTTATGCTTAAAATCCTACAAGCTAGACTCCAGCAGTATGTAGATCGAGAACTACCAGAGGTACAGGCAGGATTTCGAAGAGGCAGAGGAACTAGAGATCAAATTGCCAACATACGCTGGATCATGGAGAAAGCTAGGGAGTTCCAGAAAAACATCTACTTCTGCTTCATTGACTATGCTAAAGCCTTTGATTGTGTGGATCACAACAAATTGTGGCAAGTTCTTAAAGAGATGGGAGTACCAGACCATCTCATTTGTCTCTTGAGAAACTTATATGCAGGTCAAGAAGCAACTGTAAGAACTGGACACGGAACCACTGATTGGTTCAAAATTGGAAAAGGAGTCCGGCAAGGCTGTATACTGTCGCCCTGCCTGTTTAACTTATATGCAGAGCACATCATGAGAAAGGCAGGGCTAGATGAATCAAAAGTTGGAATTAAGATTGCCGGGAGAAATATCAACAACCTAAGATATGCAGATGATACCACTCTAATGGCAGAAAGTGAAGAGGAACTAAAGAGCCTCTTGATGCGGGTGAAGAAGGAGAGTGCAAAAGTTGGCTTGAAACTCAACATTAAGAAAACCAAAATCATGGCATCCGGCCCTCTCAATTCCTGGCAAATAGATGGGGAAGAAATGGAGGTAGTGACAGATTTTATTTTTCTGGGCTCCAAGATCACCTCAGATGGGGACTGCAGCCAAGAAATTAAAAGACGCTTGCTCCTGGGGAGGAAAGCTATGGCAAATCTAGACAGCATACTAAAAAGCAGAGACATCACCCTGCCAACAAAAGTGCGTATAGTCCAGGCCATGGTTTTCCCAGTTGCAATGTATGGCTGTGAAAGTTGGACCATAAGAAAGGCTGAGCGCAAAAGAATTGAGGCCTTTGAACTATGGTGCTGGAGAAGACTCCTGCGAGTCCCTTGGACTGCAAGGCGTTCAAACCGGTCAGTCCTAGAAGAGATCAACCCCGACTGCTCTTTAGAAGGCCAGATCCTGAAGTTGAAACTCAAATACTTTGGCCACCTAATGAGAAGGAAGGACTCACTGGAGAAGAGCCTAATGCTGGGAAAGATTGAGGGCAATAGAAGAAGGGGACGACAGAGAATGAGATGGCTGGATGGAGTCACTGAAGCAGGAGGTGTGAACTTAAATGGACTCCAGAAGATGGTAGAGGACAGGAAGACCTGGAGGAACGTTGTCCATGGGGTCGCGATGGGTCGGACACGACTTCGCAATTAACAACAACAACAACAACAATCATTTGTCTGAAAAGTTATGGCTTTCCTGCCGGAGCAGGGGGTTGGACTAGATGACCTCCAAGGTCCTTTCCAATTTTGTTATTCTGTTAATGATGTTCAAAAGTTCTGAACTCACTTCTTCCTTGTAGATGATAGAAAGTATTAGTAGTGGAGGGATGGTTCAGAAATTCTGAACTCAGTGCTTCCTTATAAATCAGTGGTTCTCAATCTATGGGTCGGGACCCCATTTGGGGTCGAACGACCATTTCACGGGGGTCGCCAAACAATGCAGTCCGCCATTTTTTCCCCCTTTTCCTTAGTTGTGCTACTCCCTTTTATTCTATTGGCTTTTGAAAGCCAATAGAATAGACTCTCTTGAATAGAGTCTAATTCTATTGGCTTTCAAAAGCCAACAGGAATTGTCCAGGCTGTCTCTGCCCTGCTGAGCCCACCAAAAGTTCCATTCTGCAAACAGTGCTGCACCAGTTGAGTAGTCCTCGACTTACGACCGGTTGGGGGTCGCAGCATTAAAAAGGTTGAGGACCATTGTTATAAATGATGGGAAGTGTTATTAGAGAATGGAAGATATTGCTACATATCTCCATGAATAGTGAGAACTTCAAAGAGCAAGGCTGAGTTTTGTGCCCTTAAGTTCCAGTGCATACAGTACATGGCATTGCATTTTTAACAGTTCCTTTGCCCACAAACATCCATTGTGAGAATACATTCCAGAAGCTCAAGAGACAGCAAAGTTTAGATAGGTTGTGTGAGAGAAATAATAGTTCCCAGAATGTATGTATGTGTATGTGTATATATGTGTGTGTGTTGTCTGTGTCTGTGTGTCTGTGTATCTGTGTTTCTGTGTATGTGTGTTTGTATGTCTTATGGTCAATAGTCTGCTTTAATTTGGCAAGATTTCTGTCTATAGATGAGGAACAATAATTAAATCTGCTTAGAAGAATTGCAACCTGTCACTCTTGATTTTTGAAGCCTGACGTCCAGGTAAATTATTAATGTAGCAGACTGACATCTGTCAAATCCCTAAAGAAAGGACCCAACACACTTAATTTCATGATCTCATCCAGTTGACAGTACATTTTCTTCCAAACAATTTAGTGTACTATTTTCTCTCTCTTGTTTGCTCTTAGGGAAATAAAGAGATTTCAGCTGTAAAAATTCAGTGTAGAAACCATCTAATTATTGTTTGCTTTATTCAGTCTCAGATAAAAGGTAAGGTCTTAATAGTTATTGTTCAACAGACCAGGGTAATGAATTTATGTTGACTAAGAAAACATGTTAAAGCAAATGGAATTGTTCCTACTGCCTTGTAAGGCAGGTAGTTTCAAGTAAAAAAAAAGTTATCTTAATAAGCTGGTACAGAGTCATTTTGAACAGCCCAACTATAAAATGTCTATTTTAGGCAATTACAAATTTGTATTTAATATTGCATATATTGACAATAGGTAGAATAGCATTTGCCCAATACTGGAAAAATGAAAACTTACCATCTGAAGAAAATTTTAGAATGCGCAGAAATGGACAGATTGACTTTAGAGATTAAAGAGAAAGAAGACTCAGTTTATTTTAAAACATGGGATAATTTTTACCAATGGCTAGAAAAACGAACTAGTGAGAATTGATTGTGATATGATTCTTTGAATATATATTAGTAAGAAGAATGATATGTATTGACCAACTGATACTGTTTATGATTATTGTTTATTATATTTACCACAGCTACTTACTACTATATTAATTAGTATTAACTGAACGTATGTACCCGGACAATAGTCTGTTTGCTAAAGCTTGAAAATATTACTGGGGGGTAACCCCAATGTTGTTCCCAATCCTGTCCCAACCCCAGTCCCGATCCTAACCCCATCCCGAACCTTAATCCCTATCCTTGTCCTACCCCTTCCTCAACCTTATAAAACTCAATAAAAATCTTTAGTAAAAAAACCCCAACACATATGTCCCATATATGCCGCATCATAAGTACCATCAACTCATTTTCCTGAGGTTCAAAGAAGAACAAAAATAAATTCAAAACTAAGAAAAAAAAAGTGGGCCAGAAAGCACAAACTCTTTTGGTCTCATCAGGATGATGAGAAGGAATTCCAGCCAAGGAATTTTTATTTTGTGCAAACTGACTCCCACATTAGTTTGCATCCAAGTGGATGCTCCAAAATGATCTATGGGCAGTAAGCATCTCTAAGTGATTAAAAAAAAAAAATAACTAGCAGCCACAGATCAGTTGCTTGCCAGTTAAAAGAAGCCCTCCGGCCCATTATCCTCTATGTTAGGCTAATTGTATCCCCAGGATATTTATTTAATTTAATGCTACTGCATTCATGTTGAATGTAGTTTGCCAATGCAGTTCTAGTTGGAAAGGATTAGCCGGTGACATCACTGTGGCCCACATCTTCAGGGTTTTTTGAAAGAGTATAAGATGGAAGCCAATCTTGTCCCTGCAGGGATAATGTTTCACAAGGAGGAAACCACCATGGAGAGGGACCTTTTTCTTGGTCCCATTAGATGCATCTCCTTAAGAAAGGGGATCCATACCATATCCTGCCTCCAATTCTGATGGTTCAGGAAGCTGTAACTGAGAAAAGATGGTCCTTCAAGTAACCGAACCTTCAAGCTAGATAGGGCTTTAAAGGTGACAACCAGCACCTTGAATTGGATCCTGAAGGAAATTGGGAACCAATGCAACTTCTGCAAGAGAAGTGCCACGTATGGAAATCTAGACTTGCACAATACGGCATGGACTGCAACAGAATAGAATAGAATAGAATAGAATAGAATAGAATAGAATAGAATAGAATAGAATAGAATAGAATAGAATAGAATAGAATAGAATAGAATAGAATTATAGAGTAGAGTAGAGTAGAGTAGAGTAGAGTAGACAGAGTAGAGGAATAGAATAGAAAATATGGAATGGAATGGAATAGAATAGAATAGAATAGAATAGAATAGAATAGAATAGAATAGAATAGAATAGAATAGAATAGAATAGAATAGAATAGAATAGAATCTGGAAGGGACCTTGGAGGTCTTCTAGTCCAGCCCCCTGCTCAAGCAGGAGAACTTATACCATCTCAAACAAGTGACTGTCTAGCCTCTTCTTAAAAATCTCCAGTGATGGAGTGCCCACAATTTCTGTAAGCAAGCTGTTCCACTGGCTGATTGCCCTCACTGTCAGGACGTTTCTCCTTACTTGTAGATTGGTCCTCTCCTTTATTAGTTTCCAGCCATTCTTTCTTGTCCTGCCCTCTGGTGCTTTGGTGGATAATGTGACCCCCTCTTCTTGGTGACAGCTCCTCAAATACTGGAATACTGCTATCATGTCTCCCCTATTTCTTCTTTTCCAAACCCAAGTCCTGCAGCCATTCTTCATATGTTGTAGTCTTCAGGCTTTTGATCATCTTAATTGTAAAACAATTGGAACTTCTGAATCCTTTTCAATGGCAGCCCCATGTAGAGCACATTGCAGTAGTCAAGACAGAAGGTGACTAGGATGTGGAAAGGGTTGTCATAAAGAAGAGGGAGTCAACCTATTCTCCAAAGCACTTGAACGCAGGACAAGAAGCAGTGGATGGAAACTAATCAAGAGGAGAAACAAGCTAGAACTTAGGAGATATTTCCTGACAGTGAGAACAATTAACCAGTGGAACAACCTGCCTCCAGAGGCTATGGATGCTCCAGCACTGGAGGTTTTTAAGGAGAGATTGGTCAACCACTTGTCTGAAATGGTATAGGGTTTCCTGCCCGAATAGGGGTTGGACTAGAAGACCTCCAAGGTCCCTTCCAACTCTGATATTCTGGAAGAGAGTGAGCAAGACTTGTAAAAATAATAATCTTTTTAGAAATGTAAGGAAAGAACTCTGGGGAGCAAGCTGAATTGTCCCAACCTCTAAATACCAAGTTTTAATGCAATTGCTGCTCAGAACTACTGAATTCTCCTAAAGAGGTGGTTATCTCTGCTCTTAACTCTGCTCTTCATCCCAAGTTTTCCTATTGTCTTCTGTTGGAATATTCATGAACAGGAAGAGTCATGTGGTAACTCAGTCAGCCAATGTGAAGAAAGTGCTACTGAGTCTGTGCAAAAGGTGTTGAGTTAGAAGATGAATTTTCAGCCTCAGGTTTGTCTCTGTATCTCTCTGTAAGAAGTCTTCATTAAGCTATGTTGCTGTAAAGAAGAATGTATGGTATTGTAAATATTTTGATGTGAATATAAAGAAATTTATTTGAATCAGCTAAATGCAGTCAACTGGGAGGGCTTCTGATTTATTTTTCACCAACAGAGAAACTAAAATTCTCTTAACATCTTCAATGATGCTTTTCCAAAGAAGTACATATTTCCAATGTTTTAGTCCTAATCTCACTGGTCAAATCCCACGTAGCCAGAGTGAAATGGATTTCAGCGAGGTACTTTTATTGCTAGTCTGGGGTAAATACAAAATCTTGCAAACTGTAATAGAATTTCTTAACCTCCTTTATACTGAATTAATTAAGATGGAGTTTCTTCGAACTGCATTTTCCCGATGTCTCCCCACCTGGGCTGAATTGCCATTTATGAGATAATCTATCAAGTGACTCACCCTCTCCTTGCAAGCCTTCTTACTATACCTCACACTAGTTTGAAGAAATTAGATTGGACTGAACGCCTCATTGGGTCTTACCTAATTCTGTGGACCTCATTTATCTGTGTGATCTTAAATTCTTTGGATTATTTAAGGTATCCTATAATGACTATACTTAAAGTGTCCACCTGCTTGCCATTATTCACCCACCAGCCCATTCCCAGTTGCTTGAACTTATCTGTGGATTGCAATTCCAGATTCCCATCACTTTTATGCAAAGATAAGGCCCATAAAAGCTAGATATTATCTGTGAAAAACAGGTAGTTAGGCAGAAGTTATGGATGCTCCCTCACTGGAGGTTTTTAAGAAGAGATTGGACACTGGGAACCTTTGAACATCATCTGCCTTCCCATTACAGCAGCTTCTTCTGGAATGATTTGAGTTATTTCCTCAACCCCCCCCCCCAGCCCCCCAGCCTTTAAAGGAAGTTGTCATGGTTCCGACAGATGAAATTCTTCAAAGAACTTTGAGGCATTGTTTACCTTAAAGAATCTTTATTCAAGCAGCATGGCATCAGCACGTACATAAATGAAGCCAAAATCTGGGTTCCCCTTCCCTTAGCACATAGAATCAAACACAATTCCCTCCTCTAATGAACAGTCATAAATCACATTCTCCAATTAGTTTGAAATGCAGGCTTTCCCTCCTGTTCTCCAACCCACCAATTCTTATCATCTCTTATTTCAAAAACCCTGAATTCACACACTATTACAATATGGTTATGTCTAACTAACTCCCATCACATTCCTCCTCCTCCTCCTCCTCCTCCAGTATCATCTAATTCTAAGAGTAAAGCACAACAAAGAAAAAGGCTGCATCTCGATATGTTGTCAAAGCTAGAACATCCAATGTTAGCAGCGTTGACAGAAGTCTTAGCAAGGCTTCTCCTTACATCCAAATTCTCCAACTCTTCCACTAACAAAAATGCCTTTGATTACCAGGTTTCTATAACTCGGGAAAACAAAGGGTTGCATTCTAAGTTTTAAGATGCTCCCAGTACTGATTTGACTTTCTGCATCTTGGATATACAAGCTATTTTCTGATTGGTGCAGCTTGACCACGTCTGGTCTCTGATAAGTTTATCAGCCCTCAACGACCATGAAAGCCAAGGGTAGTCAACCTTGGCTCTTTTATGACTCGTGGACTTCAGTTCCCAGAATTCCTGAGCCAGCTTAGCTGGCTCAGGAATTCTGGGAGTTGAAGTCCACGAGTCATAAAAGAGTCAAGGTTGACTACCCCTGATGAAAGCCTACATCAGTACAATATATGGATTGTTTGTTGTTGTTTTTCCTTAATTTACAGGTACACAGTAATAAAATGTTGACAATGTCATCGATCTTCCTGGCTTTCTAAACAAGTTAATGATTAACGAGCTAGCATCTTGCTGCTCCAAAAAGGAACTCGCCAATCTAAATGTTAGCAAGGGACTGTACAAAAGCAGGAAAAGAATGAAAAGAGTAGCTTAAAGTCTGGCTATATATACGTGCAGTTGTGTGTACTTCAAGTTTTGTTCAACTCGAGGACAGAGAGGTGAAGCCAAAGCAAATTATAAGAAGGTTTAAAGTAAATGAGAGAAACTCAAAAAGGCTGGTCCACACTGAGGAACGAAGCAGATCTGAAAAAAAAAATGAAAATAGCAAATTCATCATATAGATTTACAATTTACAATTTGTCATCACTACATGTTTTATTGTCAAGATTGGCCACTGGATTCTATACAAGTCTTCCTCAACCGATGACAGTCATGGAGCCTGAAATTATAGTCGTAAGTCATTTTGGTTGTTAAACCAAGATTGTCAATGCTGCTAACATCGGATGTTCTTGCTTTGACAACAGACAGAAATGCAGCCATTTTTCTCTATTGCTTTTAGAGTTAGTTGATGCTAGGAGGGGGGATGTGGATGAGAGTCCATTTAGACATAACAACACTAAACTTAGCATGAGAATCAAGGTTATTGCACCCAGAGTTGATAAAGAATTGGCGGGCTGGAGAGCTGGGGAGGAAGCCCAAGCTTCAAACTAATTGGGGAATGTGATTTATGACTGTTTATTGGAGGAGGGAATTGTGCTTTGATACTTTGTATCCAGGGAGGGGAATTTAGTTTTTGGTTTCGACTATGTAGTGCCAATACTTTGTTTCCCGAATAAAAGATTCTTTAAAGTAAACAATGCCTCGAAGTTCTTTTGAAGAGTTTCATCTGTCGGAACCAGGACATGGGTCACCATCATGACCATTTATGTTTTTATGATTCTTTTGTGATGGTTGTTAAGTAAATGCTCATTAAGTGAACAATAATGTCATGAAACAAACCCATTATACCCAATGAGCATTAATAATAATATTAATAATAATAATAAAGTTGGAAGGGACCTTGGAGGTCATCTAGTCCAACCCCCTGCTCAGGCAGGAAACCCTATGACATTTCAGACAAATGGCTCTCCAGTCTCTTCTTAAAAACTTCCAGTGTTGGAGCATTCACCGCTTCTGGAGGCAGGTTGTTCCACTATTGTTTACAATTTAGAAAATACATTACAATTAAAAATACTAAAAATATTTTTTTTAAAGTAAAACATTAAAAATATCCAGGTTAAATATACAAGATACTCGGCCACTTAACTATACAGCCAATTAATGGGGCCCTTAATGCATTCAGTGCCCCTGCAAGGGAACCTAGCTGGGAATATGTAAACAATTGTTCCTCTTTCATTTGTGTGTGACATGCCTGTATTTTTCTGTATTTTCTGTATTTTTGACATTCTGAGCCCAAAAGGTTCTCTGTCACTGTTCTAAGCCTATGAAGTTCTAATTTCCTGTACCATAAGGACTTTAAGCAGCATGAAGAATGAATACAATAGAACTGGAAGGAACCTCGGAGGTCTTCTAGTCCAGCCCTCTGCTCGAGGAGGAGAACCTATGCCATTTCAGACAAGTCACTGTCCAGTCTCTTCTTAAAAATCTCCAGTGATGGAGCGCCCACAATTTCTGGAGGCAAGCTGTTCCACTGGTTAATTGTTCTCAATGTCAGAAAGTTTTTCCTCAATTCCAGGTTGCTTCTCTCTTTGATCAGTTTCCAACCGTTATTTCTTGTCCTTCCCTCTGGTGCTTTGGAGAATAACATGATCCCCTTGTTTTGGGGCAGCCCCTCAAATACTGGAACACTGCTATCATGTCTCCCCTGTTTCTTCTTTTCTTTAGATTAGCCAAATCCATGTCCCGTAGCCGTTCTTCACATGTTTTAGTCTCCAGGCCTTTGATCATCTTAGTTGCTCTTCTCTGAATTTTTTCCAAACTTTCAACATCTTGTTTGTGATATGGTAACCAAAATTGGCTGCAGCATTCCAGGTGTGGTCTTACTAGGATTTTATAAAGTGGTACTAATACTTTGCGTGATCTTGATTCTATGCCTGTGTTTATACAACCCAGGATTGTATTAGTTGTTTTTTTGTGTGGTTTTTTTTGTTTTTTGTTGTTGTTTTTTTTGCTGCTGCTGCATACAGCTGGCTCATGGTCAAGTGATCATCCACTAGGACTCCAAGGTCTCTTTCACAATTACTGTTTCAAAGCCAGGTCTCGCCCAATCTGTATTTGTACCTTTGGTTTTCCTGTCTAAATGTAAAACTTTGCTTTTCTCCCCATTAAAACTCATTTTGTTGGCTAGGGCCCATTGTTCAAGTTTGTCAAGATCTTTTTAGATCCTGCGCTTGTCTTCTGGGGTGTTGGCTACTCCTGTCAGTTTGGTGTCATCTGCCCATTTAAAGAGTTCCCCTTCAATTCCCTCATCTAAGTCATTGATGAAGATATTGAAGAGTACCGGGCCTAAGACGGAACCTTGTGGTACCCCACTGCTTACTTCTTTCTTCTCTACTCGTTGAGTACAGTTTGCCAACCAGCTACAGATCCATCTGGTGGTGATGTTGTCTATTCCACCTTTTTCTAGCTTTCCAAGGAGTAAGTTGTGGTCCACTTTATCAAATGCCTTACTGAAGTCTAAGTATACTATGTCCACAGTATTTCGCTGATTTATTAGTTTAGTCACTTGCTAAATAAGTCTAGCTTTCCAAGCTAGTGTATGGCAATTTATTTGAAACTCAATTTCACAAACACACTAGGATTTGATTCCAGATAAAAGTAGCTAAGACTGAGTTGTGAACTCAGGTGAACTCTACAGCTTCTTCCTCTGCTCATTTTTTAGGAATAAATTTAAGCGACTGAAAGGGAAAAGGAACTTATCCTTAAAAGCTATCTATACAAAGGGGAAGGTGTCTTCAATAGCTCCAAAAGTAAAGGGGGGAGGAAACGGGAGGGGGAATTATATTAACATCAAGCCAAGCTATCTTTCTGCTTACTGCTTCAGTCTTCTGGACCTCTGACCTCTTGAGTTTTGGAAAGATTTTTAAGTGGATTAGAAACTGCAAGTGCAAGATGACTGGAGCAACTCAAACACCATTGGGAAAAGTTATCGAGTAGCATCATAAAAACAAACACCATTAGTACTTGGAAGTTTCCATTGAGAAAAATCTTTTGCCAGACAAATGAAGTACGCACACGAGGGGATCAAGACTATTCCCACACATTCTGTTTTCAGCCTTCAACTATGGATCCGTTTTGTGAAAATGCAATTCTCCCACCACAAGTTCCAGCTGACTATTTAAAATCTAGGCACGGAGAACCATTCAATACACAGAAGCTGCAGTGAGGGTCTGCAGTGCCAATCTTTACATTTTAAATGAACGAAGGGATTTTGAACTTTTTTGAAAAGGTCTTAGACCTTACAGAAGAGGTCACTCCTTCAATGTAATCCAGACAGGAAGCTAAATCTATGGGTAGCAATGCTACCTTTATTATAAGTTTGCAATAACAAAATCTGGGCAAGGCTGTTCACTAGGACGATTTGACTTGATGTTCTATGGTTGGAAACTGATCAAAGAGAGAAGCAACCTGGAATTAAGGAGAAACTTCCTGACAGTGAGGACAATTAACCAATGGAACAGCTTGCCTCCAGAAATCGTGGGCGCTCCATCACTGGAGGTTTTTAAGAAGAGACTGGACAGTCACTTGTCTGAGATGATATATGTTGCGTCCTTGGCGGGAAAACAGACACGAGAAGCAGCTGGAGTTCTCAGTTTCTTTTATTCAGCGTTCAGCTTACAGGAAGATGGCTTCAGCCTCGCCCAAACGCCTCGCAGCCTCTTATATAGGCAACTCCCGGGTAAATGGGTTACTTTTCCCGCGCCAGCACCCGCGCATGCGCACGGCGCTGGCGACAGCCTGTCTGGTCCCGGGCAGCTTTGCACCTGCCCGGGACTGCCTGCAAACGCCCGAGCCGTTTGCAAAGGCTCGGGACATAACACCCCTTTCCCCCGGGCTAAAACTACTACCAACATACAACATTTATTTTATATGACATTTTGCTCCCCAGTGCTCCCACTGTTTACTGGCCTTTGCCTTGCCAGCAATGTTATGTAGTCTTCTAGGTACTTAGGAGATTTCTTTGCTCTCTGTGACCTTCTTAGCTGTGGGTTACTGGCATAAGTCCCCTGACTGGAGGGAGGCGTGAGCCTGTTCTCTCTATTGTGCCCTGGTGTCTTCCAAGGACTGTGCCCCGATGCCTGGCCTGCTTGCTTGCCCACCGGGCTCGTCAGGCCAGGGCTTCTGTTGCTTTGTGACCTGGTTGTCCTACCTAGCTGTAGACCCTCAGGCCCCTTGAAGTGATAGCCACTGCTGGGCGTCTCTGTAGAACCTCCTAGGTCAGTCCAAGACCTGTCAGGAGGCTGTCCATTCCCTGAACCCCATTCTGTGCTCGGGCTCGTGTGGGTTTCTGTACTTTCCCAAAACTCAGGTGTTCCCTGATTTGTGCTAGGGTTGTTGTAGTCGGGACTTGGTTCCTCGACTAGCTCTGTGTATGTTTGACCCCCTGTAGGATTTGGGGTAAGGTCAGGCCAACTTTGGGGATTGTGTGCCAGCTCTCTTGCGGGGAATGATTTGTTGGGATGCCCCCGGGTATCCTCCGTGACTGGAGTGCTGTGTGACGTGTGTGGAACGTGAGTATGCCCCCGGGGTGACTCCCTGGCTGGAGTAGGCGTGAGTGCCTGTTGTGTGGGTAAGCTCCATGACTTCCTTTTCGGAGCAATTGCGGAATCTTGGGACGGCCGTTTGTGGCTCCCTCAGTGGAGATGGGCAGCAGCTCGTGCCCTTCCCTTTGCTCCAAAGGGTCCCCCTCCCCCCCTGGAAAAGACCCAGGAGTCTCAGCAGAAAAGTCTCGCCTAGAGCGAAGTTGGTCGATGTGCCGACGCAGGACACGACCGTTGTCCAGGGCAACCTCGTAGGAGAGAGGACCTGTGATCCTGGACACAGAAGCGGGGACCCATGTATGACCAGGCCCGTAATTGCGAGCCCAAACCGGGGCACCCACAAGTAGTCGTCTAGGTGCCCTAGGATGTGAGGTAGATGAAGGCAGTCTGTCCGGATGCAACCGGTCAAGTCTAGTAGTAAGTTGGCGCCCCCAACGAAGTTCAGCTGGACTTCTCCCTGTAGAAGTGGACGGTGTGGTGCGATAAGAAAGGAGAAAGTCAGCCAACCTGTGATGCCAGTCCCCGTAGGTGAGTCTCTTCAAGGCGTCCTTTGCGATGCGCACCATGCGTTCCGCCATACCGTTGGTGGACGGGTGAAAAGGCGCAGACGTGGCATGACGAATCAGGTTTGCCTGTAAGAAAGCTTGGAATTCGGAGGAGGTGAATTGAGGGCCGTTGTCGGACACAATGACATCTGGCAGCCCGTGTGCAGCAAAAATCCCCCTCAGTACCTGAATAGTCTTTGCAGTGGTGGTGGATGAGACAGGCACAACCTCAAGCCATTTTGAATGGCTGTCAACAAGGACCAAGAAGAACTGGCCCTGAAAGGGCCCAGCGTAGTCAATGTGCACCCTAGACCATGGGGACTGTGTTTCCTCCCATCTATGCACAGGAGCTTGGGGCATCTCTGGGCGAGATCGTTGGCAGAGGTGGCATGCGTGCACCTTAGCCTCAATATCTTTATCTAAAGCAGGCCACCACAAGTGGCTTCGTGCAAGAGCCTTCATACGGACAATGCCAGGATGACCCTCGTGGAGGGATTCTAAGACCCTAGTCCTCATTGAGGTGGGAATGACAACTCTGTTTCCCCAAAGCAGACAACCCTGAGAAAGGGACAGTTCGTTTCTTTTGGACCAGAAACTCTGAAACTCAGGACTAGGGCAGTGCTCAGGCCACCCGGACAGGACCCAGGAGCGGACACGTGAAAGTGTGTGATCTGTACCCGTTTCAGCGGTAACATCCCTGGCACTAAGAGGGAGCTCGGGCAAGGCTTGGATTGATAGAATGTTGACAGCTGGCGCGGGGTCAGCTTCTACTACTGGCAGAGGCAACCTACTGAGGCCATCAGCATGGCCCATTTCTTTCCCAGGCTTGTGGAGTAATGAAAAATCATATGCAGACAAGAAAATAGACCACCTAAGCATTCTAGGGGAAATGATGTGGGGAGTCTGCTTACGTGTGGTAAACAGTCCCAGCAGAGGCTTATGGTCAGTGAAGACCGTGAAATGCCTGCCATATAGAAAATCGTGGAATTTTTTAATTCCAGCAACAACAGCCAGAGCCTCCCTGTCTATCTGAGCGTAGTTGCGCTCGGCAGAAGACAGTGTTCTGGAGTAGTATGCAATAGGAACCTGAGTTCCATCAGACCTGAGGTGACTCAGGACAGCTCCAACCCCGTAGGGGGATGCATCACAAGCGATGCACACAGGAAGAGACTCGTTGAAATGTGCAAGAACACTGTTAGAAGTGAGCAAGGCCTTGACTTCTTTAAAGCAAGCCTCATGTGCTTGTGACCACAGCCACACAGCTTGTTTGTCTAGTAGCCTGTGAAGAGGCTCAGCTACACTAGCTTTATGTGGAAGAAAAGAATTGTAGAAATTCAGGAGGCCTAGGAAGGCCTGAAGTTCGGCCTTAGACTTTGGCCTGGGTGCTTGTAAAATAGCAGTTAGTTTGGATTCAGCAGGATGAATCCCAGCAGCATCAATTTTGAATCCCAGAAATTCAGTAGAAGGCACCCCGATCTTGCATTTGTCTTTTCTGAGCTTGAGGCCTGATTCCCTGAATCTTAACAGGACAGCCCTAAGTCTTTCAGCTAGAATGTGTGTGGAGTCTCCTGCAATCAAGACATCGTCAAAGTAGGGGCAGACCCCTGGTATACCTCGTAGTGTGTTTTCCATTACGCTTTGGAAAATCCCAGGAGCGACATTTACTCCAAACTGTAGCCTTTTTACTTTAAAGGCTCCCCTGTGGGTCACAATGGTCTGAGCTATGGCAGCATCATCATCAACAGGCAGCTGTTGATATGCTTGAGCTAGGTCAAGCTTTGCAAAAACACGCCCCCCCTTGAGAGAGGCCAGGATGTGACTGACCACAGGAACAGGATAGGCATGTTGCTGCAATGCCTTATTGAGTGTGCATTTGTAATCAGCACAAATGCGAATGTCCCCATTTGCCTTTAGAGGCGTGACAATGGGGGTCTCCCACGGGCTGGAATCAACAGGTTCTAGGATTCCCTGTTGGATTAGTTTGTCTAGTTCAGTGTCAATCTTACTTTTTAAAGCAAAAGGGACCCTTCTTGCTTTAATCCTAATGGGAGTGACAGTGGGGTCTAGCTTTAAGGACACAGGTGGTCCTTTGAATGTGCCCAGCTGGGGGCTGAAAACATCTGCAAATTCTTTGCAGACTTCCTGTAGGTCGAGTGTTTGTAAGCTGTTGAGTCCTGTGACGTGTATCCCCAGGGCCTCAAACCAATCGAGTCCTATGAGACTCGTTCGTTCACCCCCTACTACTAATAAGTCTAGTGGACCTTCAAAACTCTTGTATTGCACGTTAAGGGTGGCCTCCCCCTTAACACACACTCTTGAGTTCTGAAAATCTGTTAATACACTATCAGAAGGCCTTAACTTGGCCTTAGACCCACTACTGGAACAAATCTTCCTAAATGTATGCAATGAAATGATGGACAGGGCAGACCCTGTGTCTAGTTCCATAGATAATGGAACCCCTTGTAGCTTCACGTTGAGTGACAGCTTTTTCTTCATGGGCTTGTGTGTGCCTGTTCTACAGATGCTTCTTCGCGAAGCGCAAAAACCTACCCTATTCTGGCTGGGGAATCTGGTACCCTTCAGGCGTTCTTCTTGGGGTTGTGCCTTTCGTCGGCCCAGACACACAGCTGCAATGTGCCCTTGTTTACCGCATGCCCGGCAGGTAGCGGAGCGGAACTTGCAGTCGGTTCTCCTGTGGCGACCTCCACAGCCGATGCACTTGAGCGGAGCCGAAGAGCTTCCCTTCTGGTTCTCTTCCTTCGCGGGGTGTAGACGGTCGACTTCCTCGTCCGGATCCTCCTCGGAGTTTCGTCGGACGTCTTCCTGGTGCACGGACGCACCCTCTGCACTGTTTCTGATCGGCCGCATGTTTTTGATGGCGCCGCCTGCTGCTTCTTCTGCGGTGACTTCCCTTAAGGCGTCTTGGAAGGATAATTCTTCCTTGTCAAAAAGTCTCTGTTGTAGCTCTCGATGCCTTAGCCCGCACACGAATCGGTCCCTCAGTCGTTCCTCGAGGTCCTTGAACTCGCAGGGCTTGGCGGCCTTCCGTAGCGCGGCGATGTATTCCTTGGCTTTTTCACCGGACCGTTGATCCCTCTGCTCGAAGGTGTGGCGCCATGAGATAACGGACACCTTGGGGTGGAAGTGCTCTTTCAGCAGCTTCTTCAGGTCTGCGTAGCTTACAGACTCTACTGGAACAGGTGCTTCAAGATTTTCTGCGATTTCGAAGGCGTCTTGGCCGCAAACGCAAAGCAGGGTGGCGGCCTTCAAGCTATCTTCCCTCACTTGGTTTGCCTTGAAGTAGTTCTCCATTCTGGATACGTAGGACTCCCACCGCTCTGGATGTGAGACGTCGAATTCCGAAAGCCTTCCGATTTTCGCCATCTTCGGATCTTCAGGAGACGGTCTATCAGCCAGCCTACCCCCGAAGGCGCACCGGATTGGCGGGCAGCTGCCGAGTCGACGCCGTTCCTCTTTCGCCGCTCAGGACTCCTTGGGTAAGCTTACACTTTTTCCTTTCCAGGTAGTGCAAGGCATCCCATCCTCGTCGCCAGTGTTGAGTCCGTGGCGGGAAAACAGACACGAGAAGCAGCTGGAGTTCTCAGTTTCATTTATTCAGCGTTCAGCTTACAGGAAGATGGCTTCAGCCTCGCCCAAACGCCTCGCAGCCTCTTATATAGGCAACTCCCGGGTAAATGGGTTACTTTTCCCGCGCCAGCACCCGCGCATGCGCACGGCGCTGGCGACAGCCTGTCTGGTCCCGGGCAGCTTTGCACCTGCCCGGGACTGCCTGCAAACGCCCGAGCCGTTTGCAAAGGCTCGGGACATAACAGTATAGGTTCTCCTGCTTGAGCAGGGGGCTGGACTAGAAGACCTCCAAAGTCCCATTCTATTTCTATTATTTCTATTCTTCCTGGAGCTTCTGGAGAAGCAGATGAATTTCATGACATCGCCATGCAGTTTTCTGAGCAGTAATGCAGATGTACTTACTCTTTTGTGAGACGTTGTGAGGAAGCTGACAAAGAAATGGAAGAGAAATCAGACTACACAATTAAGAGATAGCAATTGAGTCAGCTGACACCTTATCTCATTAGATGCCAAGAAACATAGGAAGAAACATTTCAGACTGTTCAAGGAGATACCATTTTAATTAACTCACTATAAATAAGGGTGAGAAATTCCAGTCAAGGTTGCAAGATTCTATATTTATCCCAGGCCAGCATTAAAAACCTTTGGCTAAAACCTTGATTTTGTTCAAGTGTGTGGGTCTTTTTTTTAATTTTTTTTAATAAAAAAAAATTATTTTCCATTTATTCAACATACAAAATACAATTTACAAGATAAGATAAATTCATAACCATTGGTGCCGCTTGCCCATTCCCCCCAGGCCGTGTCCACCCTCTCTAATACCTTCCCTACTTCCCTCCTCTTTCTCTCCTCCCCTCCTACTCTCTTCCCCTCCCCTTCTCCTCATACCATCCTACTTCCTCCCTACACCTTCCTCCCCTCTCATCCCTCTCAAACACAGGAACACAGCATAGGGAAAATGCCCAAGCAGCACCTCTCTCATAAACTACCACATCTATATTATCCTTACCCACCCACTCACCCACCCACCTGCCCTCAACCCCCCCCTCACTTCCCAGAGCAGAATACAGGGTTATTAATAACAAAATTATACAATAAAAAGGGGGGGGAAGAAAAGGAAAAAGAGAGAAAAAAAATCATACTTAACCCTTAACTCCCCTTATTTTACATCATCATAAACAAATCTCTTCTACAATATTTACTATAAAATTTACTCATAAAATAAATGAAACTTTGTAGTCCCATACTTTTTTCTGAATATAATCTATCCATCTTCTCCATACAATAAGTGTGTGGGTCTTGATATCTTTTTCCAGGATGTTCTTTTAGTTTCCCGCTCCACAGGGGATTTCCCACCCAACTACAATCAGGTTGAATTTGCTCAGTTTCCAAAGCAAATGATGTTCCTAAGCCAGGAAGCTTAGAGCTGATGGGATTAGAAAGACAAAGATCCCTAGAATCAACAATCTCTCACCCCAAAAAATCCAACACAGGACATAGTCATCACCCACAGCCACAGGGAAGCAGGATATGACCTTTGGGACATAATAGGATTAACGTCCACCACCATTAGAATACCAGAAAGGCACATTGAACCTCAGGTCCAAGTTCATGCCACAGGAACAACTCCAAACACAAAAGCCCAAGAATGTATAAATACCCACCACTCCCTGCTACATGTGGTCAGCTTTCCCAGAGCCATGTTGCTGTCTGGCTCTGCTCTTCAATAAACTACAACCTTCTTTCTAGACCAGTCTCCATGTTGTTTATTCCCGGCTTGGACTGGACCCTGATGAAGATTTTTCATTCAGCAATACATAAGGGGACTATGGGTTTCAATTTTAAAAAAAACTAGCTGGCGGTCTCCGGGGCTGAAAAATTGCAGCGCTGTGCAAAATGACCCCATTTTGATTTCAAAGCAGAGAACAGAAAATGGACAAAAATGCTGAAGACAGGGTAATCTTCCCCTGGCTCTAGATCAAAATTAATGATGAGCGAGCAGTCTCCTCCTTCAGTTCACTGGTCTGGAGGTAAACATGATATAGTAGACCCTGTGGTGCTCATGGCACTTTCTGTACCTTCTGATCTTCTAAGGAGATCTATTCATTCTTCTCTGCTCAAGATAAAGCTTGATTTTTATCCAGACCACTGCCTTGCAATTATCCAAGAAACATTGCAGCCAAAGTTGACAGATTCCTTTCCTGCCTATTGAAAAAGTCAGAACTTTCTGCTCTCCATTGTTTAATCTCTTTATTCCTCCTTCCTCAGCTTTGACATCCTCCCACTTGAAGGTTTCATGCAAATTAATGATCTACGAAGTGACTTTCCATTTGAATACGCAGATTATTTCTCGTCTGATGGAATCCTGATATTTGCTGGACACAAAGTCCTCAAAAAGGGTGGAAAAAGGGAGACTTTACGCCTTTAGACCTGCTTTGTGTGGCAGTGGATTGTTTTTAATTGTTTCTTGGTTCATCTGCCCACCGCACTCTGGAGACTGTGAGAAAGTGACAACCGAGCCATTAAAATGGCACAATACATTAAGCGAGCTGTTATGAAAAGTCATAAAAAAAATGAAAAATGTGAAATAAAAATCATACGGACAACCAACCCAAAGACAATGGAGAAAGATGGCATTGTTTTAAGAAGAATCAACTCATCTTCATCATCTCTGTTCGGAGTAATTTTCCAAAGGTTAACAAGTTGGAAGTTATTGAGGTGAAGGTCAAGAAACAGGCTCGGGAGGGATTTGAATTGTTGCTTTTAATTGTTGTGGAGACATGATATAAAGCAAACAAAAATAGCTTAATAAACAGAGTGGCTTTATGAAAAATGAATGATGAAGAAGGGGAAAAAATAAAAAATAACAAAATAACAGAGTTGGAAGGGACCTGGGAGTTTTCCTAGTCCAACCCCCTGCTCAAGCAGGAGACTCTATCCAGGGGTAGGCAACCTTGGCTCTTTTATGACTCGTGGACTTCAACTCCCAGAATTCCTGAGCCAGCCATGCTGAGGGGAAAGGGAGAGGTTTCCAAGCTGAGCCATGCTGGCTCAGGAATTCTGGGAGTTGAAGTCCATGAGTCATAATAGAACCAAGCTTCCTATCTAGGCCAGGGGCAGGCAAACTTGGCTCTTTTATGACTCGTGGACTTCAACTCCCAGAATTCCTGAGCCAGCCATGCTGAGGGGAAAGGGAGAGGTTTCCAAGCTGAGCCATGCTGGCTCAGGAATTCTGGGAGTTGAAGTCCACGAGTCATGAAGGGGCCAAGTTTCCTATCATCTAGGCCAGGGGTAGGCAACATTGGCTCTTTTATGACTTGTGGACTTCAACTCCCAGAATTCTTGAGCCAGGCACACTGAGGGGAAAGGGAGAGGTTTCCATGCTGAGCCATGCTGACTCAGGAATTCTGGGAGTTGAAGTCCACGAGTCATGAAGGGGCCATAGTTCCCCATGCTGGCTCAGGAATTCTGGGAGTTGAAGCCCACGAGTCAGACAGCGGCCTAGGCCTAGGCCAGAGGTAGGCAATCTTGGCTCTTTTATGACTCATGGACTTCAACTCCCAGAATTCCTGAGCCAGCCTGGCTCAGCTTGGAAACCTCTCCCTTTCCCCTCAGCATTGCTGACTCAGGAATTCTGGGAGTTGAAGTCCACAAGTCATAAAAGAGCCGAGGTTGCCTACCCCTGCTCTATACCATTTCAGACAAGTGGCTATCCAGTCTCTTCTTGAAAACCTCCAGTGATGGAGCACCCATAACTTCTGAAGGCAAACCATTCCATATTGTTTATTCCCACTTCAGGAAATTTCTCCTTAATTCCAGGTTACTTCTCTGCTTGATTAATTTCCATCCATTGTTCTGCCTTCAGGTGCTTTGGAAAATAGATTGACCCCCTTTTCCTTGTGACCACCCCTGAGATATTGGAACACTGCTATCATGTCACCCCTAATTCTTCTTTTCATTAGACATACCCAATTTCTGACATGCAAAGTGAAAGGGGAAGTCAGATTCACTTAACAACCGTGTTACTAACAACTGCAATGAGTCACTTAACAACTGTTATGAGAAAGGTCATAAAATGGGGCAAAGTTCAACTTAAAAACTCTCAATTAGCGACAGAAAGTTTGGGCTCATTTGTGATGATAACTTGAGGACTACCTGTAATTTCATGTGATGAGGACAATTTCATTTCAATTCAAGAAATGCAGAAGTGGTTTATATTTTGACATATTTCTGTATTTTTCATTTTATGGACCTACCAAAAAAGAGATGATGTGCCCACAATTTCTGATATGCCATATCCTTGCAGAATCCAACTCTGTCTCTCTCTGTCTGTCTCTCTGTCTGTCTGTGTGTGTGCTTGTGTGTGTGTTGTGTGTACGGTACTTCACTGAAGAAGCTCAAACAAGAAAGAACTACTAACTTGCATGGCAAGTTCAGATATTGTGAAATTAATACTGATGCAGGTGTTTTTTTAATAACTGCTAACAGATCCCTGGAGGCGAGTCATCCAGCTGTTAAGCATCATATCACCTTTCTGTAAACTAGTTTTACTTTTAATCAAATAGCTTTCTTTTTGTCAACATATCATAGTAGCAGGAGGAAGATTAATACATTTGAGCCTGGAGGTAATTGACCTTACAGTTCCTCTGCTTACAAGCAGGACTTTCCTATAGATTCATTTTCAACAGCTGTAACCAGATTTTTGGAGTTTAACCCTCTAAAATTTACTGAATTCAGTCAGATGGTTATTTAGTTATTTCACAAAGGGCCTCAATGCCGTTTGTTCCTAATATACCACTGCATTCTTTGATATGAAATATGGAGTCTAAGTTTATTCAACTACATTTCTTTCTTTGGCTCTGTGGATCTAGCCAAAGCATCCATTTAATCCAGCTTCCTGACAGAGATTAAATGGATTTCTTGTTATATTAAATTAGAATTCTTTACTGGCCAAGGGTGACTGGACACACAAGGAATTTGTCTCCGGTGTATAAGCTCTCTGTGTGCATACAGGCTACAAATGATAAATCATGGTCATAATCATCATAAAATACATTCATCATCATTATAAGACATAACACTCAGTGATGGTCATAGCGTACTAAATAAGCAATCAACATAAAACATAGTAGGATACTAAATAAAACAATTAATTTAAATCGTAAGATACAAGCAACAAAGTTACAGTATAGTCATAAGAAGATAAGGAAATAGGTAATAGGAAAGATGAGAAGGATAATAATAATAATACAGCCTTACTAGATAGTTTGACAGTGTGGTGTGAATTAGTTGTTTAGCACAGAGGTCCCCAACCTTTTGAGTACCAGGGACCAGTTCCATGGAGAAAGGTTTTTCTGTGGACCGGAGAGTGCGTGGTTTTGGGTGCTGCTTGAATCCCATGGGTGGGGCTTTGCTTGTTTGTGTGGACCGGTTGTTGGCATGCTGCGGCCCAGTACCAGCCCATGGACTAGGGGTTGGGGACCACTGGTTTAGCAGAGTGATGGCATGGAGGAAAAAAACTGTCTGGTTGTTTTGGCGTGCAATAGCCATCTTGAGGGGAGGAGTTTAAACAGTTTATGTCCAGGATGTGAGGGGTCTCTAGATATTTTCACAGCCCTCTTTTTTGACCTGTGCTGTATACAGGTCCTCAGTGGAAGGCAGGCTGGCTGTAATAGTTTTTTCTGCAGTTCTAAATATCCATTGAAGTCTGCACCTGTCCTGTTTGGTTGCAGTGCCAGACAACCAGACAGTTATTATTATTGATCATCGCACAGTCAGCCAGATGTTCAGACTGGATTTGGCATTTTTGTCTACCTATCGAGTCCTTACCCAGGACCTGGGATAGGCAGATGTGGATGATTGATACAGGTATCGTCGCAGGATGGAAGCAGTTCCTAGTAAGGCCGCCTTTTGCAATTGACTAATGGCGAATTTGTCAATGCCGATGATGGTGTTCAAGTGGTTGTTTTGGGATTGCACCCAAGGCACCTATTACTATTGGTACTACCCTTGCTTGCCTTTGCCACAGTCTTTCTATTTCTATTTGTAGGTCTTTGTATTTTGTTATCTCCTCCAGTTCTTTCTCGTCTATTCTGCTGTCTCCAGGCACTACCACGTCCATTATTATTATTATTATTATTATTATTATTATTATTATTATTATTATTATTCCACACTGCCCATCTAATTGCAATAAACAGACAAATATAAACAATAATGGCCCCTGATAGAAAGTTAAGCAGCTCTTAACAATTACTGCATATTAAACAATGTTGTGTTAATTGTGGTTCTGTTGCTCCATTCAGAACAGTTTGAGCTTTCCCGTGTAGGTGCAAAAAAAAATATTTAATAACATCTGGCATATATTCCAGCTATTTTTATCCACAGCTACATAGGAATAAAGCATCTTTCGAGTTTTCAATAAGAAAGCAGACCTACCGCAAATGCACAAGGGTTCCTTGTACTCAGAGCTGGTAGCAATTTGTCTTCTGGTTTGACAACTCCACAGCACAGCATACTTAAGAATACGCACCTATTAGCAATACAGGCACTCAGTCTGCTGCTTGGCTGATCAAAGAAACCACAAATCATACTTATTTTCCAGTTATGGGCCGTAACTAAGTTAAAATAGGGTTGTTATGATCCTCCAGAGGAACTAATTTTGAAATCCATCTGAAAATCTGCTCTTCCATCTGCCTGAATGTGGCTGACATCGTGCAGGTCTTTAAAAATGGGAAACAGGATTTGGATTTTTCTGCCTCCACTATTTTATAACCGCTGAAAACCACATGCTTTTCTAGGATCATTCATTGAAAAGAAAGCTGAGTGTTGAGTCCTTGGCGAAAAGCAGACACGAGAAGCAGTTGTAGTTCTCAGTTTTCTTTATTCTGCGTTAGCTCACAAGTAGATGGCTTCAGCAGCTCCCAAAACCTCCCAGCTTCTTATATAGGCATTTCCCGGGTCAATGCGATACTTTTCCCGCGCCAGCACCCGCGCATGCGCACGGCGCTGGCAACAGCCTGTCTGGTCCCGGGCAGCTTTGCACCTGCCTGGGACCGCCTGCAAACGCCCCGAGCCGTTCGCAAGGCTCGGGACATAACACCCCTTTCCCCCGGGCTAAAACTACTACCAACATATAATCATTTATTTATGCAGTGTTCTGCTTCTCAGTGCTCCTATCATTACCTGGCTTTTGTTTAGCCAGCAATGTTATGTAATCCTCTAAGTATTTAGGAGACTTCCTTGCTCTCTGTGACCTTCTCAGCTCTGGGTTTCTGACAGGTGTTCTCTAACTGAGGGGTGACAAGAGCCTGTTCCCCTTATCATGCCTTGGTGCCTTCCAAGGACTTTGCCCCAATGCCTGGCCTGCTTGCTTGCCCACCGGGCTCGTCAGGCCAGGGCTCCTGTCACTTTGTGACCTGGTTGACCCGCCTAGCTGTAGGCCCTCGGGCCCCTTGAAGTGATAGCCACTGCTGGGCGTCTCTATAGAACCTCCTAGGTCCGTCCAAGACCTGTCAGGAGGCTGTCCAATCCCTAAGCCCCGTTCTGTGTCCGGGCTCGTGTGGGTCTCTGTACCTTCCCAAAACTCAGTTACTCCCTGATTTGGGCTAGAGGTGTTGCGGTCGGGACTTGGTTCCTTGACCACCTCCCTGTAAGTTTGACCCCCTGTAGGATTAGGGGTAAGGTCAGGCCAACTCTGGGGATTGTGTGCCAGCTCTCTTGCGGGGAATGATTTGTTGGGATGCTCCCGGGTATCCTCCGTGATTGGAGTGCTGTGCGATGTGAGTGGAAAGTGAGTATGCCCCCAGGTGACTCCCTGGCTGAAGTAGGCGTGAGTGCCTGTTGTGTGGGTAAGCTCCATGAATTCCTTTTCGGAGCACTTGCGGAAGCATGAAATGGGCCGTCAGTGGCTCCATCAGTGGAGATGGGCAGCAGCTCATGCCTTTCCCTTTGCTCCACAGGGTCCCCCTCCCCCCTGGAAAAGACCCAGGAGTCTCAGCTGGAAGATGCCGCCTAGGGCGGAGTTGGTCGATGTGCCTGCGCAGGACATGACCGTTGTCCAGGGCTACCTCGTAGGATAGAGGACCCGTGACCCTGGAAACAGAAGCGGGGACCATGTATGACCAGGCCCGTAATTGCGAGTCCAGACCGGGGCACCCTCAAGTAGTTGTCTAGGTGCCCTAGGATGTGAGGTAGATGAAGGCAATCTGTCCGGATGCAACCAGTCAAGTTTAGTAGTAAGTTGGCGCCCCCAACGAAGTTCAGCTGGGCTTCTCCCTGTAGAAGTGGACGGTGTGGTGCGATAAGAAAGGAGAAAGTCAGCCAACCTGTGATGCCAGTCCCCGTAGGTGAGTCTTTTCAATGCGTCCTTTGTGATGCGCACCATACGTTCAGCCATACCGTTGGTGGACGGGTGGAAGGGTGCAGACGTGGCATGACGAATCATGTTAGCCTGTAAGAAAGCTTGGAATTCGGAGGAAGTGAATTGAGGGCCGTTGTCAGACACAATGACATCTGGAAGCCCGTGTGCAGCAAAAATCCCCCTCAGTACCTGAATAGTCTTTGCAGTGGTGGTGGATGAGACAGGTACAACCTCAAGCCATTTTGAATGGCTGTCAACAAGGACCAAGAAGAACTGGCCCTGAAAGGGCCCAGCGTAGTCAATGTGCACCCTAGACCATGGGGACTGTGTTTCCTCCCATCTATGCACGGGAGCTTGGGGCATCTCTGGGCGAGATCGTTGGCACAGGTGGCATGCATGCACCTTAGCCTCAATATCTTTATCTAAACCAGGCCACCACAAGTGGCTGCGCGCAAGAGCCTTCATACGAACAATGCCAGGATGACCCTCGTGGAGGGATTCTAAGACCCTAGTCCTCATTGAGGTGGGAATGACAACTCTGTTTCCCCAAAGCAGACAACCCTGAGAAAGGGACAGCTCGTTCCTTTTGGACCAGAAACTCTGAAACTCAGGACTAGGGCAGTGCTCAGGCCAACCAGACAAAACCCAGGAACGGACACGTGAAAGTGTGTGATCTGTACCTGTTTCAGCGGCAACATCCCTGGCACTAAGAGGGAGCTCAGGCAAGGCTTGGATTGATAGAATGTTGACAGCTGGCGCAGGGTCAGCTTCTACTACTGGCAGAGGCAATCTACTGAGGCCATCAGCATGGCCCATTTCTTTCCCAGGCTTGTGGAGTAAAGAAAAATCATATGCAGACAAAAAAATAGACCACCTAAGCATTCTAGGGGAAATGATTTGGGGAGTCTGCTTACGTGTGGTAAACAGTCCCAGCAGAGGCTTATGGTCAGTGAAGACCGTGAAATGCCTGCCATATAGAAAATCATGGAATTTTTTTAATTCCAGCAACAACAGCCAGAGCCTCCCTGTCTATCTGAGCGTAGTTGCGCTCAGCAGAAGACAATGTTCTGGAGTAATATGCAACAGGAACCTGAGTTCCATCAGACCTGAGGTGGCTCAGGACAGCTCCTACCCCGTAAGGGGACGCATCACAAGCGATGCACACAGGAAGGGACTCGTTGAAATGTGCAAGTACACTGTTAGAAGTGAGCAAGGCCTTGACTTTGTTAAAACAAGCCTCATGTGTTTGTGACCACTGCCACACTGCTTGCTTGTCTAGTAGCCTGTGAAGAGGCTCAGCCACACTGGCTTTATGTGGAAGGAAGGAATTGTAGAAATTCAGGAGGCCCAGGAAGGCCTGAGTTCGGCCTTAGACTTTGGCCTAGGTGCTTCTAAAATAGCAGTTAGTTTGGATTCAGCAGGGTGAATCCCAGCAGCATCAATTTTGAACCCCAGAAATTCAGTAGAAGGCACCCCAATCTTGCATTTGTCTTTTTTGAGCTTGAGGCCTGTTTTCCTGAATCTTAACAGAACAGCCCTTAGCCTTTCAGCTAGAATGTGTGTGGAGTCTCCTGCAATTAAGACATCATCAAAGTAGGGGCAAACCCCCGGTATACCTCGTAGTGTGTTTTCCATTACGCTTTGGAAAATCCCAGGAGCGACATTCACTCCAAACTGTAGCCTTTTTACCTTAAAGGCTCCCCTGTGGGTCACAATAGTCTGAGCTATAGCAGCAGCATCATCAACAGGCAGCTGTTGATATGCTTGAGCTAGGTCAAGCTTTGCAAAAACACGCCCCCCCTTGAGGGAGGCCAGAATATGACTGACCACAGGAACAGGATAGGCATGTTGCTGCAATGCCTTATTAAGAGTGCATTTGTAATCAGCACAAATGCGAATGTCCCCATTTCCTTTAGAGGCGTGACAATGGGGGTCTCCCAAGGACTGGAATCAACAGGTTCTAGAATTCCCTGTTGGATCAGTTTGTCTAACTCAGTGTCAATTTTACTCTTTAAAGCAAAAGGGACCCTTCTTGCTTTAATTCTAATGGGAGTGACAGTGGGGTCTAGCTTTAAGGACACAGGGGGTCCTTTGAATGTGCCCAGCTGGGGGCTGAAAACATCTGCAAATTCTTTGCAGACTTCCTGTAGGTCGAGTGTTTGTAAACTGTTGAGTCCTGTGACGTGTATCCCCAGGGCCTCAAACCAATCGAGTCCTATGAGACTCGTTCGTTCACCCCCTACTACTAATAAGTCTAGTGGACCTTCAAAACTCTTGTATTGCACGTTAAGGGTGGCCTCCCCCTTAACACACACTCTTGAATTTTGAAAATCTGTTAACACAATGTCAGAAGGCCTTAACTTGGCCTGAGTTCCACTACCGGAACAAATCTTCCTAAATGTATGCAAGGAGATGATTGAAAGGGCAGACCCTGTGTCTAGTTCCATAGTTAATGGAACCCCTTGTAGCTTCACCTTGAGTGACAGCTTTTTCTTAATGGGCTTGTGTGTGCCTGTCCTGAGGATGCTTCTTCGCGAAGCACAAAATCCCTACCCTATTCTGGCTGGGGACCCTGGTACCTTTCAGGCGCAGTTCTTCCTGAGGTTGTACCTTTCGTCGGCCCAGACACACAGCTGCAATGTGTCCTTGTTTGCCGCATGCCCGGCAGGTAGCGGAGCGGAACTTGCAGTCGGTTCTCCTGTGGCGACCTCCACAGCCGATGCACTTGAGTGGAGCTGAAGAGCTTCCCTTCTGATTTCCTTCCTTCGTGGGGTGGAGACAGTCGACTTCCTCGTCCGGATCCTCCTCGGAGTTTCCTTGGACGTCTTCCTGGTGCACAGATGCAACTTCTGGACTGTTTCTGATCGGCCGCATGTTCTTGACGGCGCCGCCTGCTGCTTCTTCTGCGGTGACTTCTCTTAAGGCATCTTGGAAGGACAGTTCTTCTTTGGCGAAAAGCCTCTGTTGTAGATCTCGATGCCTTAAGCCGCACACGAATCGGTCCCTCAGTCGTTCTTCGAGGTCCTTGAACTCGCAGTGCTTGGCGGCCTTCCTCAATGCGGCGATGTATTCTTTGGCCGACTCTCCGGATCGTTGATCCCTCTGCTCGAAGGTGTGGCGCCATGCGATGACGGACATCTTAGGCTGGAAGTGCTCCTTCAGTAGCTTCTTTAGATCTGCGTAGCTAACAGACTCTACTGGAACAGGTGCTGCAAGGTTTTCTGCGATTTCGAAGGCGTCTTGACCGCAAACACAAAGCAGGGTGGCAGCCTTCAAGCTCTCTTCCCTCACTTGGTTTGCCTTGAAGTAGTTCTCCACCCTGGCTACGTAGGACTCCACCGCTCTGGATGTGAGACGTCGAACTCCGAAAGCCTTCCAACCTTTGCCATCTTCAGGAGATGGGTCTATCAGCCAGCCTACCCCCGAATGCGCACTGGATTGGCGAGTAGCTGCCGAGTCAACGCCGTTCCGCCGCTCAGGACTCACTTGGGTAAGCTTACACTTCTTCCTTTCCAGGTGATGTAAGGCAATCCCACCTTCGTCGCCAGTGTTGAGTCCTTGGCGAAAAGCAGACACGAGAAGCAGTTGTAGTTCTCAGTTTTCTTTATTCTGTGTTCAGCTCACAAGTAGATGGCTTCAGCAGCTCCCAAAACCTCCCAGCTTCTTATATAGGCATTTCCCGGGTCAATGCGATACTTTTCCCACGCCAGCACCCACGCATGCGCACGGCGCTGGCGACAGCCTGTCTGGTCCCAGGCAGCTTTGCACCTGCCCGGGACCGCCTGCAAACGCCCCGAGCCGTTTGCAAGGCTCGGGACATAACACTGAGTCTGTGGGGTCCTCGGTGCTCTCGAAGCTTGGTTGTTTTCTTGCTAGCACTGATGCTGTTAGGTAGCTGGGTAGTGAAATGTCTGCAAGAAAACAACCAAGCTCTGAAAACAGCTGATGACCCCACCATTCAACCTTAAGCTACAAATATACCAAAACACAAAGGAGATGGTGTTAGACTTTCGGAAGAAAAGAGAGGAACCCGCCCCACTTTACATCAGGGGGGGCTGTGTGGAGAGAGTTTCCTTCTTTAAATTTCTGGGAATCTTCCTCAGCAAAGATCTTTCCTGGAAAATCAACACAACCCAGATGGCCAGAAAGGCCCAACAGAGACTCCACGTCCTCAGGGTCTTGCGTAAGAACAACGTGGAACAACGGCTGATGACCTCCCTTTATCGGTCCACGATAGAAAGCGTCCTCTCTGCAGCAAGGTTATTAGTAGGCTCGTATTGGAAGAAGGACTCGTTGCCTACTTTAGAAGAATGGATATTTAAAGTTTCTAACTTTGCAGAAATGGCAAAAATTTCTGCTTATTTGAAGGATCATACACAAGAAAGATATATTATTGTATGGAGAAGATGGATAGATTATATTCAGAAAAAATATGGGACTATAAAGTTTCATTTATTTTATGAGTAAATTTTATAGTAACTGTTGTAGAGATTTGTTTATATGACTTAATTTAAGGGGAGTTAAAGGTTAAGTATGATGGGTTTTTTTCTCTTTTATTTTCTTTTTTCTTTTTTTCTTTTTTTTCTTTTTTCTTTTTTATTATTGTTAACTTTCTTAATAATAACCCTGTATTCTGCTCTGGGAAGCGAGAGGGGGAGGGTTGAGGGTGGGTGGGCGGGTGAGTGGGTGGGTAATGATAATATAGACATGGTAAACGCTTGGGCATTTCCCCTATGCTGCGTTCATATGTGTGAGAGGGATGAGAGGGGAGGAAGGAGTAGGGAGGACGTAGGATGGTTAGAGGAGAGGGGGAGGGGAAGAGAGTAGGAGGGGAGGAGAGAAAGAGGAGGGAAGTGGGGAAGGATTAGAGAGGGTGGACGCAGCCTGGGGGGAATGGGCAGGCGGTCCCAATGGTTAGGAATTTAATTGTATTTTGTATGAATAAATGGAAAATAAAAACTTTTTTAATAAAAAAAAAGCGTCCTCTCACACTGTATTATGGTGTGGTATGCTGGCTTGACAGCCGCGGATAGAAAGAAATTACAGTGGGTGGTGAGCACAGCACAAAACATTGTGGGCTGTCCCTCTATACCACTAGATGACATCGCTAGGGCTCGTTGCCTTAGACAAGTGAGGAAAATCCTCAGGGATGACTCACACCCTGGTCAGCACTTCTGTACTCTCCTACCATCAGGTAGGACAGTGTTTCCCAAACTTGACAATTTTAAGGCATGTGGACTTCAACTCCCAGAATTCCACAGCCAGCGTTGTTGGCTGTGGAATTCTGGGAGTTGAAGTCCACATGCCTTAAAATTGTCAAGTTTGGGAAACACTGAGGTAGGAGATATAGAAGCATAGCCAGCCGTACCAACAGGCTGAAGAACAGTTTCTACCCATGGGCTGTCAGACTCTTGAACGAGAAATAATTCCTTGTATGATAGACTTGCCGGGTTGGCGCGTTGGGTAATAAGATCACATGGTGTAATAAGATGGTGGGTTTGTTGTCACTATGAGTTGTGGTGGCGGGGGTGCACGAAGGGAGGCTCAGCCTATCTCATTGTGGGAGCGATTGTGGGCGCGAGAGCGATTGTGGACGCGCCAAGGTACGCCCACGTGTCACCCATCCTCCGCGAGCTGCACTGGCTTCCTGTGGGTCTCCGGATACAATTCAAGGTGTGGGTTATCACCTTTAAAGCCCTTCATGGCATAGGACCAGGTTACTTACAGGACCACATATTGCCGCACAGTTCCCAGAGACCGGTGAGGTCCCACAGATTGGGCCTCCTTCAGGTCCCGTCGGCCAGACAATGTCGGCTGGTGGGCCCTTGGGGAAGGGCCTTTTCTGTGGTGGCTCCGACCTGGTGGAATCAACTTCCCCCCGAGATTCGAACTACTCCCACCCTGCTGGCCTTTAAGAAAGCCATTAAAACTCTCCTGTTCTGGCAGGCCTGGGGCTGATGTCCCCGGGGGGGGCGGGATACGATCGGACATGCTGTATGAATGTACTTATTTTATTGTTTTATCGTTATATTATTGTTTTAATTTTGTACGCCGCCCTGAGTCCCTTGGGATTGGGCGGCATATAAATTTTAGAAATAAATAAATAAATAAATAAATTGTGCACATGTTGCATTTTGACAATAAAGGTTGATTTGATTTGATTTGATTTTGATCTATTGGTAAGGTTGAGTCTATGTCAAGCACCAAATCAGGAGATATAGGCAATTCAAATGGGTATAAAGATTTGTTGCAAGCTTAAGTTCTCTGCGAGAATTTGAACTACTAAGGGCCCAGGCAAATTGGCGATAGATAAGAGTCACTGGGCTTAGATCTCTTGTGGACAAAAAGAGACTCATGATTGATGACGCATTTGATTCTTCCCTCTGACTCAGCTTGGTCATCTCCTACAATCTAAAAATGATTGAGGCAAGGTAAAGACCAAATGTTGGCTTCAGCTTCAGCTGGCCAATTTTGAACTAGTTTCTGCTCCTGGTTGCCTTCAAGGGCTGCCCTCTGCAGAGCATACTGCAGTCATGAGTAAAGCTTGAATTACTGTGTTCAGATCATTCTTCCTGGAAGGGACATCCATTATTTCATAGGGCAATTATCTATGGTGGAATCTCCAGCTAGAGCAGCAGTTCTCAACCTGTGGGTCGCGACCCCATTTGTGGCCAAATGACCATTTCACAGGGGTCGCCAAACAACGCAGTCCGCCATTTTCCCCCCTTTTCCTTAGCTGTGCTACTACCTTTTATTCTATTGGCTTTTGAAAGCCAATAGAATAGACTCTCTTGAATAGAGCCTAATTCTATTGGCTTTCAAAAGCCAATAGGAATTGTCCAGGCTGTCTCTGCCCTGCTGAGCCCGCCAAAAGTCCCATTCTGCAAACGGTGCTGCAAGTTGTCAGCAGCAAAGGCGAGCTGTCTGGAAGTTTCCACCCCTCCCTGCTGAGCAACTACTAAAAATGTAAGTAAAAGAGGGCCAGGGGTGGGAGGTGGGAGGCCGGCGGGCGCAGGGAGGGTTGCTGGCGCGCGTGGGGCCCGGCGGGTGCCTTACCTTCCTTGGGCTGGGCCAGCTGGTGACCCAGCCAGTGGTCACCCTGCGCCGTCTCTGTCCCTTGCCAGCTACGCCTCGGCTGGCGCAGGGGGTGGCACCACGCATGCGCGGCGCTCCCGGGCAGGGAAAGTCCTCGACTTACGGCCGGTTGGGTAGTCCTCGACTTACGATCAGTTGGGGTCACGGCATTAAAAAGGTTGAGAACCACTGAGCTAGAGTCGGGAGGCCCAGGAGAGAAGCAAAAGCTTGAAGTCCTTTCAGGGAAGGGAGAAAGACCACCACCACCACCCAGACCTCATCCCCCCCTCTAGAATTACTGAAACCTGAATCTGGCTTTTCCCAAGGAGATTCTTGTCAGTAGCCAGGCAGCAACAAAGAAGCAATTCTGATCAGCTCACGATGTTTTTCTGGTTCTTTGCATCTGATGTTATTTGCCACATAACTGAAGCTGGACAAAGGCAGTCTTGGTCACAACAAATACTTGTATAAACTCCAGCCTAGAACAGGGCAGTATCCAGAAGAACACCCCCAGCGAGATCCTACCCTTCAGACTTACAACTTGTGCAGAAAACACTGGCTCATTATTCCAGGCAGAGTTTAACCTTAAGCAACAAAGCCAACAGATTTATGACCTATCAGTAAATTCCCAATTTGTGACCCTCCCTTTTCTATAGCTATTGCAACTATCATTTCAATATCACTTTGAATTGTAGCATGAGAATATATATCCAGAAAGACTTTTCTCTTAACATAAATTGAAATGCTGACTTCCTTTGACTGTGTAATCATGTACCTTAATAGTTGTTTGCTCCAACTGAAATTCCCACGGTTTTCTTTCAGTATTCTTTTGTCATTGTCTCTGCCCAATCTCATCTTTCTTGCTTTTATTGGGGCAAAAGAGATCCATCAATTAATTGGCGTGATTAGCCAATGTACCTCTCTCGCCCAGTTTTGAAAACATGACCTTTCAATTAGTTTTCAGCTGGAGTTAAATGCTAGATGAGAGCGCTGTTGATTGTATTACTGTAAATAATTTATGTTTTATCTTTTGCTCCTGGCAGTGTTCTCTAAAGTGATACTACAAGCACTATAACAGATTTGTCTAGACTACCAAATCAGAGAAAACATTAATTTCCATGAAGTATCTACCAAATAGTTTCTTTTTTTCTTTCTGTCAAATGTTGGATGTTAAGCTGTCTGGAATGGGAACATTTGTATTAGATGACATGGACAAGTTGCCATAGGAAATCATGTGCATTAAAGCATCCATGCATAGGGAAGGTTTCAAGGCTTGCAGTTTGAGGAGAGCAATTCAATTCTCCTAGGTTTATCCAGGGTTTAAATCTTTTACCAGGAGTACCTGAGGGCAGAGAAGTAGTAATGGGTGGAAGACCATTAAAGAGAATTCCTGGCTGTGAGAATATTGATCAGAGGAACAGGTAACCTCTGGAAGATGTGGGTACTCCATCACTGGAGGTTTTCAAGAAGAGGCTGGACAGACATTTGTCCATAATGGTATAAGATCTCCTGTTTGAGCTGGAGGTCAGACAAGAAGATCTCCAAGATCCCTTCCAACCCGATTATTCTATGTTCTATGTATTTATGCCAGTCATCTGGAAGACCTCCTCCCTCAACTGAAGTAGCCCCATCATCAAGTGGCACAATCCAATCTGCAATCCACGTTTGACAGCTAATTCTGTAATACAATTTGAAGTTTGGTTCTGCCAGGCCATCTCATTCTTTTGAATCCTGTACAACTGTAGAGTCAATGAAGGCTGTGAGGAAGCTTCAACCATGATGAAGCACCTCAAGCAGCCTACCCTGTGATCATGGAAGTCAGTCCCAAGATAAGATAAGATAAGATAAGATAAGATAAGATAAGATAAGATAAGATAAGATAACCTTTATTGTCATTTTTTACTGTGGGCACAACGACAGACATCAAAAATGAAATTTAGTTGCCCACTTTCAAAGTGAACACATACATGACACACCTAAACATACTACATACAACATATGTATAGACCTACACCCCTACATATACATAACATATGAATATTAAACACTGTCCATCTTGAATATATAACGGAAAGACGAAGCTTTAGAGTTCACAAGGTTAATACTGTATGGAATGAAACTGTGGCTGAATCTGGATGTTCTGCTTCGGATACCATGGAGCCCCCGCTCAGAAGAGAACAAGGAAAACAGGTCGTGAAGAGGAGGTGTAGTGTTCCAGACAATCTTGTGGACCCTGCTCAAGCAACATTTCTGTACTATGTCCTGGATGGGAGGGAGGGAACTGCCAATGATCTTTTCGGCCATCCTCACCACTCTCTGTACCGCCTTCCTGTCTGAAGCAGGGATGCTTCCAAACCAGACTGTGATGCTGAATGACAGGATGCTCTCGATCGTCCCTCTGTAGAAAGTGATAAGGACAGTGGAAGGAAGATGTGCTTTTCTCATGCAACACAGAAAATGCAGGCGCTGCTGTGCCCACTTCACCAGGGTCTCGCTGTTGAGCAACCAAGCCAGCCTACTTGTTAATTGCACACCCAGGAATTTGATGCTGGTAACCATTTAAAAAAAAAAAAGGATTTTGTTTTGAAAACTGTTGTTATCTTCTTCATCAGCAATCAGTTGAAATTCTTCCTCAAATACCAGCTACCGTAGGTTTCTCTATGTGGAACGTGATCCATGGTCCACAGAAAGTTCTACTCTCTCATTTGTATTCCCAAGGAATATCCTTTTTGTTCTCCTCCGACATCACCTGCCCAAGATCATCCTAAGAATCCTAAGCAAATTTCAAATTACTCTTAATGATCCAGATGCAGAAAAAGCACAGCCGATTAATCAAACTGGCGCATCTAGCAACGGCATGTTGGAAGATGACTCCATCAAGAAGCAGGAGTCAAAACAGGATGAGAATACAATGAATCATTTCTTTTTGTCACTCATTCTTGAGAAGGTTGTTTTTGTTTTTGTTTTTTCAAACCAAAACATCTCTGTTGTTCTTCCTGGGCTGAAATCCAGCCTTCAGCTTCTCTGCAGGGTATATTTCAGTTTTGTGATATTAGGCCATACAAGCTTCAAAGACAGGTTAATGAGAAAAGCAAAGAGTATCCCTCCTGGATTTCTTTTATAAATCAAAACTAACTGAGGAGATTTTAAAGAAGGGAAGGAAGAATCAAAAGTGGGATACTTCATTCCTTTCCTGCGGTCTTGATTCTCAAAATCAGCCACCCAGAGAGAGGCCCTGTACGCATCATCGAAAGAAAGGACTATACTTTGAAGCAACACAGGGAAAACCTCTCCTGGGATGAGCAGCCCTTGACCCCAGATAATCTTCTGAAGGACCTCCTGAGGTCTCACTTAGTTCTCAGTGGGAAACCAGTCCCTCAGAAATAAGATTTGAAAAGTCAAAATCAACTCCTTCACATTGATTCTTGAAAAACAATTGGCAGCCAGCAGAGGTTTTTCAATATGGACATCACAACGCAATCTGTTATCAGGCAATAACTAGCCATTGGAAAACATAAATAATTCAAATAATTAGCAACTAAAACATAAACCATTCAAATCAATATAAAAACATAAGGAAACAACAGTAGTAACTGTGAGAAGGATCTTGGAGTTCTAGTGGACAATCACTTAAATATGAGCTAGCCGTATGCTGCAGCTGCCAAAAAAAGCCAACACAGTGCTAGGCTGCATTAACAGAGGGATAGAATCAAGATCAGGTGAAGTATTAATACCACTTTACAATGTCTTGGTAAGGCCACACTTGGAATACTGCATCCAGTTTTGGTCACCACGATGTAAAAAAGACGTTGAGACTCTAGAAAGAGTACAGAGAAGAGCAACAAAGACGATTAGGGGACTGGAGGCTAAAACATATAAGGAACGCTGCTGGAATAGGGTATTCCAAGTGTGGCCTTACCAAGGCATTGTAAAGTGGTATTATCACTTCAGGTGATCTTGATTCCATCCCTCTGTTAATGCAGCCTAGCACTGGGTTGGCTTTTTTGGCAGCTGCAGCACACTGGTTGGTCTCCAAGTTGGTTTTGTTTTCCCAGACTAACATGTTTCTTCCTTCCATCTTCTTATCCATCAAAGTTTCCAGGACTGGAGATTGTTTGCCTTGATGGAAACAACCACATCAAAAGCAAATTTTAGGCCTCGTACTGATGAGCGCAAATCAACATGGACACAGAAACAAAGGAGCACATCCCTTTTTAGTAGCTTTCTTCCTTTCATCATCACCAAATCGATCCCTTTTTTTTTTCCCCATCTTTACGAAAACAGCCTCTGAGCCGTACTTTAGGAAATTTCGCATCTAGATCTTCAGTCATCTTCTCCTGCCTTCCAAGAAGCAATCTCTCTCCTTTAAAGCTGCAACGTGTCTTTTTTGTCATTTAGGGTTGTTTTTTTTTTTGTTGTTGTTGTTTTTTGTACAGCTTTATTCTAACGTGGCCTCATTCCTGGATTTTGATCTATCGGTATCTTCTTTGTTGTTTTATTTTGCTTCTCATTTTTCTTAAAAGCTCCTCTGTTCCTCACCTGTTTTATCTCTATTTTTGAGTCCCGTGCTTTCACATTGGCAATCTGAAAGCTATAATCTTTATTTAGAAAGTCAGTCTTGACCAACAAGAGATCCATCCAAATGTTTTGGACGATAATTTCCAATACTTGTCATGCTGGCAGACAAGATATTGGAAGTTATTGACACTGATATTGAGTTGACTATGAAAAAATAGAGGAACTTGTGTTGGGATGTCCCAGTCCTTCCTATGAGCCATATATTTGGTTCTCATCGTTTATCTCAGTCCTACTTCAACTGCATTTTTCTCCTTTGATCTCAGACAAGACAAATGGTTGTCCAGTCTCTTCTTAAAAACTTCCAGTGTTGGAGCATTCACCACGTCTGGAGGCAGGTTGTTCCACTGGTTAATTGTTCTAACTGTCAGGAAGTTTCTCCTTAGTTCTAGGTTGCTTCTCTCCTTGATCAGTTTCCATCCATTGTTTCTTGTCCTGCCTTCAGGTGTTCTGGAAAATAGGTTGAACCTCCTCTTCTATGTGGCAACCCCTGAGATACTGGAAGACTGCTATCATGTCACTCCTTCTTTTCATTAAACTAGACATACCCAGTCCCAGCCACCGTTCTTTCAAGGCAAGCTATTCTAATGTGGAATAATGAACAATCACTAGAAAAATGATGTGTCTGCATAATTACTGAAATAGTGCTGTGTTAGTAGTATGTGACTAACCTAATGCGCATTGCACTTGGATACAATGTATGTAGCAAACTCTCCATTGTATACCCGTGAGAAATGAACCTAATGTATTACAATGTGTATTTCAATGTGTATTCCTTTGTTCCTGAGAAAAGAAAAGTATAAAATTGAAGTCTGAACCCACCCTTGAATTTCAGAATTGCTTGCTTCTATGGCTTCTGAAGCTGCGCAATAAATCTCTTTGCTAAAACCCTCTGGAATTCGTAAGAGTCCTTTCATTTTCCACAAGATTTCCATTGGTTGATTGCTCTCACCATTAGGAAATTTCTCCTTAGTTCTAGGTTGCTTCTCTCCTTGGTTAGTTTCCATCTGTTGCTTCTTGTCCTGCCTTTTTGGTGCTTTGGAGAATAGATTCCCCCCCCCCCTCATCTTTATAGGAGCTCCTCTGTTAAAACCTATGAGCAAAGTTAACCCAGGAGATGTTGTGTTACGTTAAGAACAGGTGCACCTCTGTCTACATAATTCCTTTGGGGGGGGGAGGAAGAGGTTATAAAAGTGTATAATCGTTTTGCAGATTGAAAGAAAAAGGACAAGCCAGGTTGATATGGGAATGAATGGATCATTCCTTGAGATAAGGCATGCTCAGTCTGTTCTCACAAGAGAACCATAATTATCATTTGTCCAAAGAAAAAGAATGAATGGCGAAGAAGACGAATATGGTCCCCATTTACAATATTAGACAACACAGTATCAAGAGTAGAGAACTTCATAATCCAAAAAGCCTTTACCTTTTTACAATTCCACCAAACATGAAAATATGTCGTATCCATATTACCACATCTCCAACATTTGGGTTGTAAATTTGGATACATACAAGATAATTTTTTAGGATCTAAATGCCATCTGTAAAACATTTTATAAAAATTTTCCCTCAAATTTTGAGCTTGTGTAAATTTAACAGTTCAAATCCAAATTATCTCCCATAAGTCCAATGGGATCAGATCCTGGATATTCTGAGCCCATTTAATCATACAGTCTTTAACCAATTCTGTTTCAGAGTCTAATTCTATTAAAGCATTGTAAATTCTTTTTATATGGGCCTGACTCTGATCTTTAATCTGAATAACCTGATCTTTAATCTGAATAATGGTGATTTCCATCTTCTAGTGTTATTCCTTCTTTCTTATCTACAGTCCACCTGTCCACTATTTGTAAAATCTCTTCAAATCTCCCTGGATTTGAAATGGACACCTAACATTAGAACCGTCATTATAAAGGTACAACAAAAAATGTTCTTCCTGCGTCAACTCAGAAACTTCAGACTTCCCCAGGAGTTGTTGATACGGTTCCACAGAGGAATTATTGAGTCTGTCGTTTGTATTTCTATAACTGTCTGATTTGCTACAGCAACTCAACAGGACAGGTACAGACTTCAATGGATATTTAGGACTGCAGAAATAACAGTTGCAACCAGTCTGACTTACACTAAGGATCTGTATACAGCACAGGTCAGAAAGAGGGCTGAGAAAATACCTATAGACCCCCTCACATCCTCCCTTGGGATGCCAAAACAACTGGAAACAAAGACAGTTTTTTTTCCCTCAGGCCATCACTCTGCTGAAAACCTAATTCCCACAGCACTGTCTTGGGTCTAAAGATATTTACCCCTGTAGTAGGGCTGCATTGTTACTATCCTTCTCATCTTTTCTACTACCTTCTCCTATTGGTATCTTATAATTATATTACTTTGCTGTTTGTAGGTACACTGAGAGCTTCTGCACTGGAGACAAATGTTTTGTGTGTCCAATCACACTTGGCCAATAAAGCTATTCTATTCTGTTCTGTTCTGTTCTATTCCATATTTTCTATTCTATTCTATTCCATATTTTCTATTCTCTTCTCTTCTATTCTATTCCATATTTTCTATTCTATTCTATTCTATATTTTCTATTCTATTCTATTCCACATTTTCTTTTCTATTCTATTCTATTCTATTCTATTCTATTCTACTCTACTTTACTCTACACTACTCTACTCTACTCTACTCTACTCTACTCTACTCTACTCTACTCTATTCTATTCTATTCTATTCTATTCTATTCTATTCTATTCTATTCTATTCCGTATTTTCTATTCTGTTCTGTTCTACTCTACTCTACTCTACTCTACTCTACTCTACTCTACTCTACTCTACTCTACTCTACTCTACTCTACTCTACTCTACTCTACTCTATTCTATTCTATACTATACTATTTCTTCTCCTGTTCTATTCTATTCTGTTCTACTACATAATTCATGCATTCATTTATTAAATTTCTACACCGCCAATCCCACCTAACTGATTCTGGGTGGTTGACAACAGCATAATAAAGCAATATAAACACCTGAATGAAAGCACAGATAAAAACAGTCTCATGCAAGGGGTATACTGCCCCTACTCAGCTAGCAAGTTTAGGGCAGAAATTCAGATTGATTTCCCTTCAGTAACATCTGATTGAATGTATCTGTTGGTTTGCTTAAAAATGACTTTGGACTGATTTAAATCTACTTTTATGCTGGTCCCCGTCAATACATCTCATTGTAGTTAGTGATATAACTATAGCAATACCTCATTTTCTCATTGTTTGTTTGTAGCTTTGATATAGTTATATCCACATCTGCCTTCTAAGAAAAATATAATTAACTAAGAAGAATATTCAGGGAGATCTTGGTGCTATCTGAGCTTGGTTGTTGGCTTGTGGACATTTTGTTAACCCAGCTAGGTAACATTAACAGTGCATTGACGATGTTATCCATTTATCTTTGTCTGTCTATCTATCTATCGCAGTGGTTCTCAACCTGTGGGTCGGGACCCCATTTGGGGTCGAATGACCATTTCACAGGGGTCGCCAAACCACGCTGTCCGCCATTTTTTCCCTTTTCCCTAGCTGTCCTACTCCCTCTTATTGGTGGCCACACCCACTTGGGGGTCACCACAACATGGGGAACTGTATTATGGGGTCATGGCATTAGAAAGGTTGAGAGCCACTGATCTATCGTCTATTTATCTATTTCTATCTTTTATCTATCTATCATCTATCAATTTATTTATTTATTTATTAAATTTATAAAGATCTATTCTATCTATCTATCTATCTATCTATCTATCTATCTATCTATCTATCTATCTATCTATCACAGTAGTTCTCAACCTTTTTAATGCCGCGACCCCAACCGGTCATAAGGCGAGGACTACCCAACCAGTCGTAAGTCGAGGACTACCCAACCGGTCGTAAGTTGAGGACTTTCCCTGCCCGGGAGCGCCACACATGCTTGGTGCCGCCCCCTGCGCCAGCCGAGGCGTAGCTGGCAAGCAGCAGAGATGGCGCAGGCCGACCACCGGCTGGGCCACCAGCTGGCCCAGCCCAAGGGAGGTAAGGCACCTGCCAGGCCCCACACGCGTCAGCAATCCTCCCTGCGCCCGCTGGCCTCCCACCTCCCACCCCTGGCCCTCTTTTACTTACATTTTTAGTAGTTGCTCAGCAGGGAGGGGTGGAAGCTTCCAGACAGCTCGCCTTCGCTGCAGACAACTTGCAGCACCGTTTGCAGAAGGGGACTTTTGGCGGGCTCAGCAGGGCAGAGACAGCCTGGACAATTCCTATTGGCTTTCAAAAGCCAATAGAATAAAAGGGAGTAGCACAGCTAAGGAAAAGGGGGAAAATGGCGGACTGCATTGTTTGGCGACCCCCGTGAAATGGTCGTTCGACCCCAAATGGGGTCCCGACCCACAGGTTGAGAACCACTGATCTATCATCTATACCATCTATCGATCTCTGTTTTATATAGTCTTCCATCTCACAAGCAAGTGACCTTTAATGATGTTATCAGTTGGATAATAAAACATCTGCCATCAAACAATGGAGCTCAAGGGTACCAAGGATTTCACAGCTCAGCTCTGAGACACAGATATTGTCTTTTAAGAAGAATATTCTCCATGAACATGGAGAAGCAATTTTCACCTTATGTTCCATACAGCATTACATTTCATTAACAACCCTTGGCAAACTCAGAAAGACTATCCAAGAGTTTTGGGACTGGTCCCACATGGCCCGGACTTAATAGTACCATAATAATAGCAAATTTGAAAATAGGAATGAACTTCAGCAGAAGAAAGCCTTCCGTCTCCTATCATCCCTGATAATTATCCATCTCCTTCCTTGATGAGACAGAAAATTACAGCATTAACAATAGACTGAAGAGAGATAAAAGAGGAAAAAGAATGTAGTCACATAAGGCGTAATCATTGTTAACTGACATAATTCACTGCCTGAGCGTGCACGGATGTCCTTTCTTTTCAAAGGTTTTGAGAAGCTGAGAATGGCTACTCAACCAAAATACATGACTTTAAAAATTTAAATGGATGGTTTCTGGGTTTTCTATATCAGTGTCATGCCTCCATCTGAGCCTGAATCTGTGGAGGAAAATGAGCTGGAACAGGACCCTATGGAGGCTGAGGGAGAGGTGTCTGTGGTTTCAGAGGAATGTGGGGAAGAGCAGGCCGAGGCAGGCCAGGGCCCTTCAGCAGTGGGACAGGAGGAACAGGAGAGGCAGAGTTCAGGAAATGAGCAAGGGCCACCCCACCTGATCCTAGAGCACGGAGAGTGGAGAGAAGGATGGAACAACGCAGGCAGGCTCCATTACTCAGGAGGAGAGCATCCCGCCCTTCTCCACAAGGCACACCTGGAGACTGAGATTTAAGGAGACGCTGTGGGGAGAGGTATTTGTTGGGAACAAACACTGATTCCTTGGAATTTTGTGTGTGTTGTTGCTGATCTCTTGTTCTGTGATTTGTGCTTGGAACCCTGGAAACTCAAACTATTGGATTGACTGACCACTTTACTTGAATGTTTAAAGACCTCGGACTGTATTTCGGATTCTGGGTAAATAAATCACAGCCGCCATTAGTTATCTTCTGGTATTAGTTTCACCATGTTTCTTTTTTTTTTTTTTACAAAATTTTATTTATAATACAATTAAAAGAAACATTGGATATAACGTGACATTCCAGTATATATATATATATTCTTTTTATTTTTGTTTTTCTCTTCTTTCTCTCCTCACCTCACCTGTCTCTCCTCTCCCCCTCTCCTCTTACCAACCTACTTCCTTCCTACCCTTCCTCCTCCCCTCTCATCCCTCTTCGGATACAGTACCGGGGAAGTGCCCAAGCAATCATAAATTACCCTATCTATATCATACTTAAATAATCCTATTATCTAACCTTAATCCTATTATCTAACCTACTTACCCACCCACCCCCAGAAATTATTCCACATTTTACAATTGATTCTTCATCTCTAAATATACATCTAAATTTTATATACAATACTTATTCTAAAATTACATATATTTCTATCTTAACACTAGCCTATAATCCCAACCGTCCACCTCAAATCCCCCCAGCAGTAAAATTTATCCCAGGTTTTGAAATAAACTGATCCACATTTGTCTTTCAATACCGTTGTGAGCCTGTCCATTTCCGCACATGATAATATTTTATATAGTGCCTCTGTGGGAATTTCTTTGCTCTTCCATTTTTGCCTGAACTAGCTGCAGTCAAGATGTGTAACAGCAAATAGATTGTTCCCTTATTGTAATTCTCTATAGTTATTCCCAACAGGAAAAGTTCAGGTTTTAACTCTAAGTCCAACATTAATATATATTTCAGCCATCTTCGTATTCTATTCCAATACTCACAAGCCTTTGGGCATTCCCACCACATATGATAATATGATCCAATTGCTGTTTTACATTTCCAGCATAAAGGTGAGATCTTTGGACCCATTTTGGCTAACCTTACGGGTGGGAAGTGCCATCTATAGAACATCTTACAGAGATTTTCCTTGTACGAGGTAGCTAAAGTAGTTTCCTATTTCTTTCCCACAGTTCTTGCCGAATATGCAGATCGATACTGAAACCAAAATCTCTACTCCATGTTTCTGATGCTTAAAATACAACAACTGATAGAGCACCAGAATATATCAGTCCCTGAAAAGGCCAGGCTAATTCTGGGTTTACATGTTATATACCAGGGGTAGTTAACCTTGGCTCTTTTATGACTCGTGGACTTCAACTCCCAGAATTCCTGAGCCAGCACGGCTCAGCTTGGAAACCTCTCCCTTTCCCCTCAGCATGGCTGGCTCAGGAATTCTGGGAGTTGAAGTCCACAGGTCATAAAAGAGCCAAGGTTGCCTACCTCTGGCCTAGGTCTAGGCCGCTTTATAACTCATGGACTTCAACTCCCAGAATTCCTGAGCCAGCATGGGGGAACTATGGCCCCTTCATGACTTGTGGACTTCAACTCCCAGAATTCCTGAGCCAGCATGGCTCAGCTTGGAAACCTTTCCCTTTCCCCTTAGCATGGCTGGCTCAGGAATTCTGGGAGTTGAAGTCCACGAGTCATAAAAGAGCCAAGGTTGACTACCCCAGTTATATAACCTGCCCTGCCTTATTTTCCCTTCCCTTCCCTCCTCAAATTAGAGAAGAGCTGACAGCACAACAGCTGAATGGGCTTTATCTTTCTTTCTTTCTCTTTCTTTCCTTAAAACAGGTGCAAAAAGCAACCACCACCCCCCCCCCACGATTGCCAAGCTCATTATGGTTCACAAATCTTCCCCTCTCCCATCAGGCCGTCATTAGGCAAGCAGTCAACGATGCAGCCAATACCAAAAAAAAGCATTCAGTTCATGCAAATCAGCTTCCTTAATGGGCTGCAAAAGTTCCAGCAATTAATTTAACTAGTGGGGCCGAAAGAGCAGATGGAACAATTGGATCTACTTTGGAAAGTGGGACTAGCCAAAGCATTTGTTTTTAAGTGTCTAATTGGATCAATATGCAGCATTTATAAGAGTCAGGACCCTAGTAATTTACATACCTGTCAGAGCTCCCTATATGAAAACAGAATTTTGTTAACATTATTGGCAGACGTGTTCAACAGGCCTGGAAAAAAAAAGGGACATTGGGAAGCTTAAAAGATCCACTGGTTGCCCAACTCAGGCATCAATAACTAGTATAACTAGACAGATGTAAGCTGACGGCATATAGTGGTTCACTATCTGATATATATATATATATATATATGTTTTCTGAGGTTTTCGCGGGTGTTTGTATGTAGGTCTTTGGTTGTTCGGGTTTTCTCCCGCGTAAAATTGAAAGTGTCTTCCTCTGTCTGTCTGTCTATCTATCTATCTATCATCTAGACCAGGGATAGGCAACCTTGGCCCTTTTATGACTTGTGGACTTCAACTCCCGCTGGCTGAGGAATTCTTGGAGTTGAAGTCCACAAGTCATCAAAGGGCCAAGTTTGAAGACCCCTGGGTTACATGGTTTAGACACTGATATCTGAACACAGATCTTTTTAACATTCGTATTTTATTCTTTTTTTAAAAAAGAAATGGTAACGTATATTGCAAGCCCATGTATGAATTCCCATATGCTAAACAAATAAATAACCAGGCAGCATAGAGTCACAACACAGTGCTAATCAGATAATTGTGATGCAAGGATTATATGTCAAATGATGGCTGTGCTCCACGTTTTATAACTCAAGAGAAGTTCCCAAAATCTCTGCCAACCACACAAATATCTAGAATACCATATCCAGTTTTGGTCACCATATTACAAAAAAAAGATGTAGAGAGTACAGAAAAGAGCAACAAAGATGATTAGGGGACTGGAGGCTAAAATATATAAAGATTGTTTGCAGGAATTGGGTGTGTCTAGTCTGGTGAAAAAAAGGACTAGGGGTGACATGATAGCAGTGTTCCACTATTTGAGGGGCTGTCACAAAGAAGAGGGGGTCAACCTATTTCTCCAAAGCACCTGAAGGCAGAACAAGAAGAAACAGATGGAAACTAATCAAAGAGAGAAACAACCTGGAAATAAAGAGGAATTTCCTGACAGTGAGAACAATCAACCTGTGGAACAGCTGGCCTTCAGAAGTTATGGGTGCTCCATCACTGGAGGCTTTTAAGAAGAGACTGGTCAGCTACTTGTCTGGAATGGTATATAGAATAGAATAGTAATAATAATAGTAATAATAGTAGTAAAGTTGGAAGGGACCTTGGAGGTCATCTAGTCCAACCCCCTGCTCGGGCAGGAAACCCTACACCATTTCGGACAAATGGCTGTCCAGTCTCTTCTTAAAAACTTCCAGTGTTGGAGCATTTACTGCTTCTGGAGGCAAGCTGTTCCACTGATTAATTGTTCTCACTGTCAGGAAGTTTCTCCTTAGTTCTAGGTTGCTTCTCTCCTTGATTAGTTTCCACCCGTTGCTTCTTGTCCTGCCTTCAGGTGCTTTGGAAAATAGCTTAATTCCCTCTTCTTTATGGCAGCCCCTGAGATATTGGAATACTGCTATCATGTCCCCCCTTGTCCTTCTCTTCGTTAAACTAGACATACCCAATTCTAGCAACCGTTCCTTATATGTTTTAGCCTCCAGTCCCCTAATCATCTTTGTTGCTCTTCTCTGTACTCTTTCTAGAGTCTCAACATCTTTTTTACATCGTGGTGACCAAAACTGGATGCAGTATTCCAAGTGTTTTATAATATAAAACAGCATCACCACCAGATGGATTCACAGCTGGCTGACCGGCCATACTCAGCGTGTGGTCCCCATTGGAACTGCATCTACATGGAGGGAAGTGTGTAGTGGGGTGCCCCAGGGCTCTGTTCAATTAACCAATGGAACCACCTGCCTCCAGAAGCGGTGAATGCTCCAACACTGGAAGTTTTTAAGAAGAGACTGGACAGCCATTTGTCCGAAATGGTGTAGGGTTTCCTGCCTGAGCAGGGGGTTGGATTCGATGACCTCCAAGGTTCTTTCCAACTTGATGATGATGATGATGATGATGATGATGATGATGATGATGATGATTTTGATTATGCTTGAGCAGGGGGTTGGACTAGAAGACCTCCAATATCCCTTCCAACTCTGTTATTCTTATCTGGGGTTGGATAGAGATTGCTAATTGTATGAATTAAAGCCTGCATGCTGAAGGCTGATACATGGCATTTAAGATTTGTATTTCATGAGAAGGCATTAGCTCCACTCTTCCCCGGGTAATTTGCAAGAGCATTATGAATATTACTTTATAGCTTTGTTGTCTAATTATTTCACAGTGTAACGACATTTTTGCCAAGTGACCTTTTCATTTCAGAAGGCCATTAGCCATTGTGCTCAGACTGGTTATGAATAGATCTGATGAGAGTTTATACTGTTATCTTATGCCTGCGACTATAATTAATACAAACAAAAGGAAATAATAGGCAAGGCAAGGCCGTCCCACTAAGACCAGCTGAGCGGGCTCTGTCAGGGCTCAGAGCGTGTTAACCAGAAGGAGGATCAAGTCAGCATGATTGTTGCTAAGAATTCTAGCTTGAATTCTGAATTAAGGTCTGCACATTTGCAAGTTGCCAATGTTGGAAGCACTGGTCTAGACACTCCATACAAGGGAGTCCTTGCTGCTCTCTAAGCTTAATTGTTTTCTTGCAGATGTTTGGAGATTTTTAAGAAAAGACTAGACAATCACCTGTGTGAGATGGTGTAGGTTCTCCTGCTTGAGCAGAGGCTGGATTAGAAGACCTCCAGGGTCCCTTCCAGGTCTATTCTATTCTATTCTATTCTACTCTACTCTATTCTATTCTATTCTATTCTATTCTTCTACTCTACTCTACTCTACTCTACTCTACTCTACTCTACTCTACTCTACTCTACTCTACTCTACTCTTTCCTATTCCCTATTCTATTCTATTCTATTCTATTCTACTCTACTCTACTCTGCTCTACTCTACTCTACTCTATCCTATTCCCTATTCTATTCTATTCTATTCTATTCTATTCTATTCTATTCTATTCTATTCTATTCTACTCTACTCTACTCTACTCTATCCTATTCCCTATTCTATTCTATTCTAACCTATTCTAACCTATTCTAACCTATTCTAACCTATTCCTTATTCTACTCTACTCTACTCTATCCTATTCCCTATTCTATTCTATTCTATTCTATTCTATTCTATTCTATTCTATTCTATTCTATTCTATTCTATTCTATTCTACTCTACTCTATTCTATTCTAACCTATTCTAACCTATTCTAACCTATTCTATTCTATTCTATTCTATTCTATTCTATTCTATTCTATTCTATTCTATTCTATTCTATTCTATTCCTCTACTCTACTCTACTCTACTCTACTCTATCCTATTCCCTATTCTATTCTATTCTATTCTATTCTATTCTATTCTACTCTACTCTATCCTATTCCCTATTCTATTCTATTCTAACCTATTCTAACCTATTCTAACCTATTCCTTATTCTACTCTACTCTACTCTATCCTATTCCCTATTCTATTCTACTCTATTCTATTCTAACCTATTCTAACCTATTCCTTATTCTATTCTATTCTATTCTATTCTATTCTATTCTATGCTATGCTATGCTATGCTATGCTATGCTATGCTATGCTATTCTATTCTATTCTATTCTATTCTAACCTATTCCGTATTCTATTCTCTATTCTCTGTTCTATTATCAGTGCCCTTGATTGGGATATTTTTACTGCTTGGTATTAATTTCTGCTTTTCTAGGTGTTGATTGCTGACTAAGAGGTGTTGTAGTCTTTTACCTTTTTGATTGTCTCTTTTGAATGATATGTAGAGGTTCTTTATCTCTATGTGCCTGTTGATGGCTGATTTGCCTGAGTAGGTCAAGATTCCAGGAATTCTCTACTGGTTTTGGACTTATATGTTCCAATCAAAGAACTACAGCCCAGTAAACAGCAGCCTAATCAAGAAACCATCAAGAGCACTCTCACCAATACTGACAGGGCAAGCTAGTATATAAACAAAGAGCAAACTCCACTCTCTTCTTCTACTGATGGTGTTACCAAATTGGGCAATAAAATGTTTGCAAGAAAACAACCAAGCTAGGAGAGTGCCAAGGTCTCCACAGTTCAACTTGAGTTACAAATATGTACTTCTACCATCACCCCATAAAAGCTTGGCTAAGTAAGCTACTTGATAACTTTAGAACTTCACTTTTGTCCCATTTAGCAGTTCATCAAAAATGGCACAGTTAGGAAATAACTTCATTTTCATATATTGCATGTTTCAGATTCTGGTTCATCCTTGATTTTGTCAGAAGTACAATGTAAAATAACTCCTACTCTCCATCTTCATTCTTCCCAACCTCCTCTTAATTCATCACTGATTGAAATCAGTCATGTAACAGGATAATATGACTTCTGTTCTCAGCTATTTGGGATGACTCACAGAAACAAAGAACTTTAAACTCCATTTAGCAAAGCCATCCTTAGAAACAATGGCATGAGGCTAGATAGTTGATAGGTACAAGGACTTGCAGATTGGATGGTAGTAGTGTTGCTGCTTGAAAACTGCTATTCCCTTTTTCCATCAAAACTGGGTACTTAATATGAAAAGAAGGACAATTCTTAATGGTCTGCAAGCCCATGGTTATGCACATTAAATGTGAATAGCAATGCCCAGCTCAAGCCATTTTACATTAAAATGATCAGAAAATAATTGAAACCAGTGGCCTGAAGCTTTGCAGCTGTTCCACAGTTAAGATACACCAATGGCCTAACTCCGCTAAATATAGTTTTATATATTCAGAATAAATGATCAGGGCCCAACTTAAGTTAAAGGCTAAGGATCTCCAAGTAGAACTGTAGAAAATTTTCTTCTATGTTTGAGTGTCAAGATTTCTCAACAACGACACCAGAAAAGGTGACCATTGATCTGATCTGATTATTACACTTTTTTTTTTAATACGGTGTTGTATATTCCTGGTGAAAATTGCTCACACCTGGCTTTACTTTTTCCTTACTACAAATCTTTATACCCCTTTTAGCCCTGAGTCTACATTTTGTTCCACCTTTCTTTGTGCTTGAATTTCTTCCAGATGCTTCAGCAATTCTTCATGTTTGTCATTTGATAAGATGGAGATTCAGATGGGTGGAGGACTGACTGACAAAATGTGCTCCCTGGAGAGCACAGAGCTAGGAAAGCTACAACTCACAGCTCCTTGGTTCGGATAACCAATTATGTTTCCCACAAGAAGACCAACTTGTAATGATCCACTTCGTACAACATAATAAGACGATGGCTGAATGTATCAAAGCACTGAAATCACAAAGTACACAGTCCCAATTCAGAATACTCTACAGATAGAGTATACAGAATACTTTACAGATATTCAACTGTTTGATGAAGAGAAGGACATTTAACGAAGAGAAGGACGAGGGAGGACATGATAGCAGAGTTCCAGTATCTCAGGAGCTGCCACAAAGAAGAGGGAGTCAAGCTATTCTCCAAAGCGCCTGAAGGCAGGACAAGAAGCAACGGATGGAAGCTAATCAAGGAGAGAAGCAACCTAGAACTAAGGAGAAACTTCCTGACAGTTAGAAAAATTAATCAATGGAACCACCTGCCTCCAGAAGCGGTGAATGCTCCAACACTGGAAAGTTTTAAGAAGAGATTGGACAACCATTTGTCTGAAATGGTGTACGGTTTCCTGCCTGAGCAGGGGGTTGGACTAGATGACCTCCAAAGTCCTTTCCAACTTTATTATTATTATTATTATTATTATTATTATTATTATTATTATTACTACTACTACTACTACTACTACTACTACTATTAAACAGTTATTTAGTGACCATTCAAAGTTACAACAGCGCTGAAAAAAGTGGCTTATGAGTGGTTTTCACACTTACAACTGTTGCTGTATCCCCATGGTCACGTGATCAAAATTCAGACACCAGGTAACTGAATTTCACATTGAGGAAGTCTGCCGTGTCCCCAGGATCATGCGATCTCAGGGGCTGCCATAAAGAAGAGGGAATTAAACTATTCCCCAAAGTGCCTGAAGGCAGGACAAGAAGCAACGGATGGAAGCTAATCAAGGAGAGAAGCAACCTAGAACTAAGGAGAAACTTCCTGACAGTGAGAACAATTAGTCAGTGGAACAGCCTGCCTCCAGAAGCAGTAAATGCTCCAACACTGTAAGTTTTTAAGAAGAGACTGGACAGCCATTTGTCCGAAATGGTGTAGGGTTTCCTGCCTGAGCAGGGGGTTGGACTAGATGACCTCCACGGTCCCTTCCAACTTTACTACTATTACTATCCCCTTTTGCGACCGTCTGACAAGCAAAATTATTGGGAAAGCCAGGTTCACTTAACAATCGTATTGCTAACTTAACAAGGGCAGTGATTCACTTAACAACTGTGGCAAGAAAGGTCATAAAAGAGAAAAAGAAAGCAAATGAGAGAGAGAGAGAGAATAAGGGAGAGAATGAGAGAAGCAGAAAGAGAGAGAAAGAGCAAGAGAAAGTAACTAATCGAAAAGCAGAAGGTCGTTTTAAGCAATATATTCCTAATTGGACATCCCATCATGATGAAGAAAAGCATTTATAACCAATGAAGACACATCTTGGTCTCCTTCCAGCTATGGGCATACGCACCTGTACAATTCTTTTTCTTGGTTTCTTGCCAGTTAGGATAAATGTTGTTTTGAATTCCATGCAGCCTCATAATGAGGCTGGAGGAGAAACTGAATTATGCATAGTCCACGGCAACAGAACCGAAATACCAAGGCAGAGCCTTAGGAGGGCAGGAACAATCAAGTTGCAGGCATAGCAAAAATTAAAGTTGTATTCCCTGGCTGACTTTGCCCTTCCTCTTTCTCCTTCTTCTTCTGCTTCCAAATTCTGTTCAACTGCCAAAATGTCCAGGCTGTCCGTCTGAAGAAGACTGGGGAAAAAAAGAAAAAGAAAATACAATGGTGAGCAAGGCAGCCTTTTAGCATTCAAGCTAAGTCATCCATGTCGTATCATTTGTACAAAAGAGAAGAGTCTCTTTGTTGGAACGGTAGGCCAGGTTACAGCCGGCTCTCTACGTAGATTGTAAAGTTTTTCATTTTAAACTGGGATGAAACTATTATCGCATCTCTCCAGAACAAGAATCAGCTGCTTATTAAATCTGGGAAGGTGGGATTTCAATTTAAGACATTGATCCTAAGTTTTGACATTTGAGAACTTAGGGTCTGAATCTCAAGGAAGGTTTGCCTGACTATGACCGTTCTCCACTCTAAATATCACCAGGAGAGGACATTTTGAGGACACTTCCAGTTCTGTACATCAGACATCCGTAGAAGGGCGTTGCTCCCAAATTGTAGCAAGCTCCCCTTTGCGAGGTCAGATTAAGCCCAAACCTTAAGACTAAAGAGGATCTGGACAGACTCAAACACTGAGCGCTATCTAACAAAATGAAATTCAATGGTGAAAAAAGTAAGGTTCTACATTTAGGCAAGAAAAACCAAATGCACAGGTATAGTATACTGTCAGTGGTACCTTGCTCAATAGTAGCAACTGTGAAAGGGATCTCAGAGTCCTAGTGGACAATCACCTAAATAGGAGCCAGCCGTGTGCTGCAGCTGCCAAAAAAGCCAACTCAGTGCTGGGCTGCATTAACAGAGGGATAGAATCAAGATCACGTGAAGTATTAATACCACTTTACAAGGCCTCGGTAAGGCCACACTTGGAATACTGCATCCAGTTTTGGTCACCACGATGTGGAAAAGGTTTGGAGACTCTAGAAAGAGTACAGAGAAGAGCAACAAAGATGATCAGGGGACTGGAGGCTAAAACATATAAGGAACAGTTGCTGGAATTGGGTATGTCTAGTTTAATGAAGAGAAGGACGAGGGGGGACATGATAGCAGTGTTCCAGTATCTCACGGCTGCCCCAAAGAAGAGGGAGTCAAGCTATTCTCCAAAACTCCTGAAGGCAGAAGAAGAAGCAACGGATGGAAACTAATCAAGGAGAGAAGCAACCTAGAACTAAGGAGAACCTTCCTGACAGTTAGAACAATTAACCAGTGGAACAACCTGCCTCCAGAAGCGGTGAATGCCCCAACACTGGAAGTTTTTAAGAAGAGACTGGACAGCTATTTGTCCGAAATGGTGTAAGGTTTCCTGCCTGAGCAGGGGGTTGGACTAGATGACCTCCAAGGTCCCTTCCAACTTTATTATTATTATTATTATTATTATTATTATTATTATTATTACCTCAAAGAGGAAAGAGGTCATCCAAATCTCTTGCACACGGCCTTACAAAGTTGCAGTTGCAAGCAGCAAGGGAGCCTTGACGCTTCAAGTGGTTTTGTGATTTGCGTGTGATTTGTTGTGGAGTCTCTTGACTGCAGTTGTGAACGGAGGTGAAGAATGTCATTTTTGAATGCTCCCCCAAAGCAAAAACAAAACCTCCGTCTGAATGATCAAAGAGAAAGGTTCACAAAGATGTTGTAGCTAGCTGGGAGTTCTGCGTAGCATGCAGGATTCAGACATGCAAACTTTCATACGCATTCTAGGAAGGTTGGCTGATTTTGACCCTCGTCGATGCAGAATTTAGGGAGCTGCAGTCAGCTTAGCAGTGGATGTCTAATACCCCAACTTTTTTTTTCTCTTCTTCCCTTCCCATTTTAATTTTACACCTCACTGCACAAATAAATATCTCTAGAAATCCCTGTGATTCCTACAAAACAAGCCAGTTACTTGTTACACAGACAAACTAGCACTGATGATAGCTAGTTACCAAGTTGGGTAGTGAAACATCTGCAAGGAAACAGTCAAGTTCTGAGAGCATGAAGTATCCCACAGTTCAACCTTGAGCTACAAATATTTTCTTCTATTAGGTGTTAACCGAAAGATGTTCCTTCTGAACACTGACTCGGCTGTCAAAGATTTTAAGAAAACTCTGGGTGAGTCTCTTGCAGATGTGTCTTACATCTGGTTGTGCTCCACTCGGTGTCTTGATCTTGCCTGACAAACTGTTTCAGAAGCATCCCGGGTTTCTGCTTCTAGAGCAGGGCTTTTCAACCAACGGTATGGGTACCACCTGTGGTACATTGGCACCTTGCAGGTGGAACGTGACCATCCTAGAAAAGTGGTAGCGGGGGAGAGGAATAAGCTGAAGCGGTGGTAGCACCGCACAAGCCTGAGTGAGAGATGGCTGGAGCTGCAGGGCTGTCGACTCAGCGGAAGCACCAGGATCAGTGCTTCTTCGGGACTGTCAGGGCTCAGTGGAAGCACCAGAATCAGTGCTAGGCACCAGCTGGAGCTCGGCACTGATCCTGGTGCTTCTGCTGAGCCCAGAAGAAGCGCCGATCAGCTGGAATGTTGCAGCATCTTCAGGGTCTTGTGATTTACATTCAAATGCTTGGCTACTAATTCATATTTATGACAGTCACAGTGTCCCAGGGTCATGTGAAGTGACCAAAAACTGCTGCAACCACCCATCCGACGGGGGGAATAAAAGCCAAACACTGCCCCACCCCACCGCTGCTGCCAATCCTCAACAGAAATGCTCACAACAATGAAAACCTCGGACAGGAGGAAGAGCACCGCCGGGTGGGCAGGCAGGTATCTTGCTTGGCTGTGGCTTAGGGAGCATTTTTTTCATTGTAACTTCAAATAGTCACTAAGCAAACCGTTGTAAGTCGAGGACTACCTGTACTTTATCACTTTTTTCCTTTTTTGGGGGGGTCATCATGTTTTTGACCCCTTGCTAGGCGACTGGTGGTACTCGGATGTTGCCATATCCTAAAAGTGGTACAATGGGTGAAAAGGTTGAAAAGCCCTGACCTAGAGCAATGATTAAAGGAACAAAAGGAAAGGGGGGAGAAGGGAAAAGAGCAAATCGTGCTTGGTAGAAAAGGCACTTCTGACGAGATGAGCTATAAAATGTAAAACAGGATGAAAAACTACCTGTGGCATATGCACCCAGCGTCCCCACTCATGTCGCCCGTAATGGGCCTGCCACTTAATTTACTGCAGGACTGTGCATTGCTGGAGGATATATGATCCTCTATTTTCACGTTCTCCGCTGTGTATTAGGTGAATGGAATTGTTACTCATGGATTAAGTGAAGGCATTTATTACAAAGCCCTTTGCCAAAGAGGAGAACAGGTTCCCCCGCCCGAGGTGGTGTAAACGTCAGCACCCTGGTCAGCTCCGTGAATTGTTGGGCTAATGCAATATTAAAGGAAGAGCAATCTGTGCTGTCAAAAAAAATATGACTGGTTTGCTGCACTTGCATTCCTCGGAGAGAGGGCCTGTGAATTCCTCCTTTTTTAAATTGCAGAGTTAGGCAGAAGACTGAGTAGATCAGGAAAAGGATCTTACTAGAACTTTCCCCAAATGCAACTGTTGCTCGGTAACGGCAGGCCTCCTGCCATGTTTAAAATTCGATTTAGCACCATGCACCAATTTCTAATGATGAAGGAAGAAGATAAACTGTTTTCTCATTACTATCTATCATTATATATTTGTTATATATTTATCTGGACCATAAGAAAGGCTGAGCGCAAAAGAATTGAGGCCTTTGAACTATGGTGCTGGAGAAGACTCCTGCGAGTCCCTTGGACTGCAAGGCATTCAAACTGGTCAGTCCTAGAAGAGATCAACCCCGACTGCTCTTAGAAGGCCAGATCCTGAAGTTGAAACTCAAGTACTTTGGCCACCTAATGAGAAGGAAGGACTCACTGGAGAAGGGCCTAATGCTGGGAAAGATTGAGGGCAATAGAAGAAGGGGACGACAGAGAATGAGATGGCTGGATGGAGTCACTGAAACAGTAGGTGTGAACTTAAATGGACTCCAGAAGATGGTAGAGGACAGGAAGACCTGGAGGAACGTTGTCCATGGGGTCACGATGGGTCAGACACGACTTCGCAATTAACAACAACAACATATATTTATCATTATCATTACCATGGTATCTGGCTCAACAGTAGTAACTGCAGGAAGAGTCCTAGTGGGCAGTCACTTCAATTAGAGCCAGCTGGGTGCTGCAGTTGTCACAAAAGCCAACACATTAGGCGGCATTAATAGAGGGATAGAATCAAGATCACGTGAAGCGTTAATACCAATTTATAACGGTAACAGCAGACTTAGAATATTGCATCCAGTTTTCGTCACCACAATATAAAAAAGAGATTGAGACTCAAAAGTGTAGAGAAAGGCAACAAAGCTCTTCTCTGTTATCCAGCTCTATTCTGACTCAAAGATGTTTGTGGGACTGAAGACTAAATATATATGAAGGTCGGTTCCTGGAATTGGGAATGTCTAGTCTAATGAAGAGAAGGACAAGGGGTGTCATGATAGCAGTGTTCCAATATTTGAGGGGCTGCCCCAAAGAAGAGGGGGGTCAACCTATTCTCCAAAGCACCTGAAGGCAGGACAAGAAGCAACAGATGGAAACTAATCAAGGAGAGAAGCAACCTAGAACTAAGGAGAAATTTCCTGTCAGTCAGAACAATTAATCTGTATATGTATGTATGTATTTATATCATGTACACAAGGTTTTGATCCCATGTACACCTTAACTTTTTTATCACCCCAATAGATGCCCCTGAAGTGAGATTATGTCATAGCACCCAAGACTTGAAAAACATACTTCAGTCCTTTCTTTCTCATCTTCACAGAAACAGGATACAAGGATATGTAGATTATGATCACAGCAAGATGGTTTGAATGTAACACGACAAAGAACTTCTCCTTGTAGAGCCAAGCAATTCTCTTCAGCAAAGCCACTAGCCTTAAGAGGGAGCTTCATATGATGCTTGCCATAGTTAGAAGAGTCTTTGACCCAGAAACAGAGCAAGCAAGTAAGCACACAAAGCTCTTCCAGCTTCTGCAACATTGAGGCCGATGAAGCAAAGCCATGGGGCCATTGTACTCTCCAATCTGGGAGAAACGTTGCTTAGCAAAACAGCTTCAACAGGATGCATCTTTCTTGAGCATGAATCAAAAAGAAGCACATCTCAAAAGTCCCCCCAGCCTTAATTTAGATGAACTCTGTAACTTCCATTTTCCTTCTCATCCGATTGGCTTCCTGCCTAAATTTAGACTGTTGGCATTATAGAAAGAAAAATCTTCATCGGGGTCCAGTCCAAGCCGGGAATAAACAAAATGGAGACTGCTTTAGAAAGAAGGTTGTAGTTTATTGAAAAGGAGAGCCAGACAGAAAGGTGGCTCTGGGAAAGCTGACCACATGTAGTAGGGAGTGGTGGGTTTTTAATACCTTCTTGAGCTTTTGTTTGGAGTTGTTCCTGTGGCATGAACTTTGACCTGAGTCTGAGTCTGCCTTTCTGGTATTCTGATGGTGCTGGGTTAATCCTATTATGTCCCAAAGGTTATATCCTGCTTCCCTGGGGCTGTGGCTGATGACTTAGATTTTTGGTGTGAGGGGTTGTTGATTCTAGGGATCTTTGCCTTTTAAGCCAAACTTCCTGGCTCCAATCTTTCTGACAAGATTATCGCATCTGCATTTCTGCAGACCTGATTTCTGTTTGGGGCAGAGAGACTTGGATGTGCGTGTGTGTTGGTTTCTGCCTTTAAGATCCTTTGGGAAAATATATTCTGCCTTTTTAATAGTTCCCAAAATATTTCTTTCTCAGGATTCCTCCACTTTTGGGGAAAGAACCTGCTCTTACAAAGAGGGAACTGGGTATAAATCATTGGTTCTCAACCTTTTTAATGTCGCGATCCCCAACCGGTCGTAAGTCGAAGACTACTCAACCGGTCGTAAGTTGAGGACTACTCAACTGGTGCAGCACCGTTTGCAGAATGGGACTTTTGGCGGGCTCAGCAGGGCAGAGACAGCCTGGACAATTCCTGTTGGCTTTTGAAAGCCAATAGAATAAAAGGTAGTAGCGCAGCTAAGGAAAAGGGGGAAAAAATGGCGGACTGCGTTGTTTGGCGACCCCCGTGAAATGGTCGTTCGACCCCAAATGGGGTCCCGACCCACAGGTTGAGAACCACTGGTATAAATAGTCTCCTTGAGGAGGTTTTGTGTTGCTGCCAATTGATTAAGCATGCCTGTGATCCTATCTTCTTACTTGATTATCTTGGCCTGCCTGCATACATGGCAACTTTTTGCAGACATCCTGGAACCAGTTATTCTGGAAGCTTCAACCAAGCGGGCAGATGAAAAAACTGGCTCCTGGTTGGAGTGTGTTTTGCGGCATCAGTAGAAATGATGCAGCTATCATCACTTTTTACGAGGCTCTTGTCACGAGAATGATGGCTCTGGAGAGCGACTAGTGCCACCAAACTGGGTACCATGTAGATCTCCTTGGCCTGTTTCTCTGCAAAAAGACAACAGTTGGCTCAGCTTATGGCGTTTCTGTAGGCTTTCCTGGCTGGGAATTGAGCCAGGTGCTTAGAGATGATGAACTGGCATTTGCTACAGAAAACCCATTGAATCTGGAAAACACCTACCCAACAACACGACTCCTGTCCACTGTTGCTAGCTAATCTGAGTGGTGTCATTTTAATAGACTCCCATTCATTATTTTTATTGTGTGACTCAGGGAAGGTAGGCAAAATCCCAGGGCTTAATTCCTCCATCGAAGCTCCTTGGAAAAGAAAAGTCAAAATGCATCTGAGCTAGCAACCAAATTTGTTTCTTTTCAGACTCACTCGCTCACGGTTAGAGGTTGGGTCATTGCCAGGCTGGGAATAACCAGACATCTTTCAGTCTGTCCAAAAGTCTTGCTTGCTTCAACGTGACAATTTCAGGGACCCTGGTCATGGACTACCCCACGTAGAAATAAATGTCATCTATATACTGTGCCAAAGGGGCACTTAACAAGCCAAAAAGGGAACAGAATGACCCAAACACTTCTCCATCACCCAGACGAGCAGAGAGTACCGTATATGCCGGCGTATTAGGCGACCTGGCGTATAAGACGACCCCCATCTTTATAGCCAGGCCGCATTCCTAGAACGTCGTCTTATACGCCGGAAACTACCAGTATTTCCGGCGTATAAGACGACTCAGCGTATAAGACGACCCCCGTCTTTGGCGCCAATTTCAGCGCTCACGGAAGTCGTCTTATATGCCGGCATTTACGGTAACTCCTAGATTAACATCAGACCAACAATCAAGAAGTAAACAATACCTCACTCAAAGAACTGCCAAACAAGACAACAATAAACAGCTCAAACAAAAAATAATGATAATCTCTAAGACCAGCCCCACCAACACTGATAGGGCAAGCCAATGGAATGTAAATTGAAAGCAAACCCCACTCCTTACCAGCAGTGATAATGTTATCTACTTTGGATAATGAAACATCTGCAAGTGCTAGCTGTGTGCTGCAGCTGCCAAAAAAGCCAACCCAATGCTAGGCTGTATTAACAGAGGGATAGAATCAAGATTGTGTGAAGTGTTAATACCACTTTGCAATGCCTTGGTAAGGCCACACTTGGAATACTGCATCCAGTTTTGGTCACCACGATGTAAAAAAAGGTCTTGAGACTCTAGAAAGAGTGCAGAGAAGAGCAACAACGATGAGAGGACTGGAAGCTAAAACATATGAAGAAAAGTTGCTGGAATTGGGATGTCCAGTTTAGTGAAGAGAAGGACAAGGGGTGAGGTGATAGCAGTGTTCCAGTATCTCAGGGGCTGAACCGGTGGCAGCACCGCACAAGCCTGAGCGAGAGATGGCTTGAGCTGCAGGGCTGTCAGGGCTCAGCGGAAGCGCCAGGATCAGTGCCAGGCTCACCTGGAGCTTGGCGCTGATCTTGGTGCTTCTGCTGAGCCCTGAAGAAGCACCAATCAGCTGGAAAGCAGCATTGATCCTGACACTTCTGCTGATCCCAGAAGAAGCACTGATCAGCTGGAAATATTGCAGCATCTCCAGGGTCTTGTGATTTACATTCAGATGCTTGGCAACTGATTCATATTTATGACGGTCACAGTGACCCAGGGTCATGTGACCAAAACCTACTGCAACTACCCAGCAGATGGGGGGAACAAAAAACAAACACCGCCAATCCTCAACAGAAATGCTCACAACAATGAAAACCTCGGACAGGAGGAAGAGCACCGCCGGGTGGGCAGGCAGGTGTCTTGCTTGGCTGTGGCTTGGGGGGCACTTTTTTCAGTGCCATTATAACTTCAAACAGTCACTAAGCAAACTGTTGTAAGTTGAGGACTACCTGTACTTTATTACTTTTTTCCTCTTTTTTTTTTTGGTCATCATGTTTTTGACACCTTGCTAGGCGACTGGTAGTACTCGGATGTTGTCATATCCTAAAAGTGGTACAATGGGTGAAAAGATTGAAAAGCCCTGATGTAGGAGACTTCTTTAGTTCATATGAAAGTACAGTGAGATCTGGGTATGTTTAGCCTAATGAAGAGAAGGCTTAGGGGTGACATGTTAATTTCTTCCAATACCTCAAGGGCTGCCACAGAGAAGAGAACATTGATTTATTCCCCATAGCACCTGAGGAGAACATCTTTTTTACATCACGGTGACCAAAAATGGATGCCACCTTGTATTCCAAATCTTCTGTTCTGCAGATTGTTCAATCCATTGAGTTGTAGCCCACGTATGTCAAAGCTGCCAAGGTTGAAAATACAGATTTCAGTTCTGTAGTCCAAATATTCTACGTGCAATATTGATTTGGACTAGCCAAATAATCAGAATTAAATGATTCTTATTCTGTAATAGTTATTTTCCATTCCAGAAATGATGAGACCAGATTTTTAAAAAGGAAGACAGGAGGATCAATTTGAAATCATTACTACCGTGATTCATTTTTAAAATATATGGCTGCATTTTTATTTTTTTAGTTGCATGATCCTGATTTATGAAGGAGTCTTTTTGCATATATATAATGCCTCTTTTTCTAAATATCTATATTTTCTTATTCACTAAACATGTCCAAAAATTTGATTGATTTTAATGCTTCCTTAAAAAAAAATAAACGAAATATTACTATATATGCCAAATGGCCAATTTTTTAAAATTCCATTAGTATGAATTCCAGGTTCTATACAATTTGCTTATTTCTTGTCAAAGCTGAACTGATTCCTTGCATTAGAGATTTACTTGCATGGTAAATAGATTATATTTCTGGAAAAAACAATAACTGGCAGGACATCGCATTAAATGTATAAGCATGAACAAATCGTGCGATTCCTTGTACCGTACATTCTTCAGTTGATGCACACTTGAAAACTGGCCACCTTTGAAATATATCAAGGCAGTCACCGAAATGGTAAGCTGATACGAGTTTTAACGGGATAATGATCAGAAGAAAGCCACGAAGCCAAAGGAACTAGAGAAATTTTTTTTTTAGAATGCAGAAATCCAGGGGAAATGAAAAAAAAAAAATCAAGATGGCAGTTGCAAGTGAATAATCAAAGCCCCGCCTCTTTGTAGGTGTGTCACTGGGGATGGAAAAAAGGAGCGGGGTTTGAATCACGCACTCATGGCTCCCATTTTACCTTTTTTTTCATCTCCCTCTGGGAACAGCAAGGAATCTTTCTAAATTCAGTCTGTGAGCATTCTGCAGATAGCTCATCACTCTTTCCCAGGGGTAGGCAACCTTGGCTCTTTTATGACTCGTAAACTTCAACTCCCAGAATTCCTGAGCCAGCATGGCTCAGCTTGCAAACCTCTCTCTTTCCCCTCAGCGTAGCTGGCTCAGGAATTCTGGGAATTGAAGTCCACGAGTCATAAAAGAGCCAAGGTTGCCTCATCCCTGGCCTATACCCAGAAAGTTTTATTCTACTGGCAATCTGTGTTGACCAAGTATATTTATTTCTTGAGGCAAGAATTTGCTGTTCTTAGGAAGAAAAAAATATAATCTGGGGTAGTGCTTCCCAACCTTGGTGTGTCTGGACTTCAACTCCCAGAATTCCTGAGCCAGCATGGCTCAGCTTGGAAACCTCTCCCTTTCCCCTCAGCATGGCTGGCTCAGGAATTCTGGGAATTGAAGTCCATGAGTCATAAAAGAGCCAAGGTTGCCTATCCCTGCTCTAGCCCATATAAGGCAGGAGTCCCAACCCCCAGGCTGCAGCCCACTATTGAACTGTGAGCTGTCAGGCAACTACGTGTGTGCGCATCTCCATATACAAGCAGCGGGTCAGCGCATGCATATGCCATCCATTTGCATGAGCATCGGACACATGTGCCCACCACTGGCACCCTGAAGCTGCATATATGTTTGCTGGCCATTCATGCAGAGCCATCCCCTGCCATTTCCCCCCACCGCCCCCCCCCGCCCCCACCTGTCCACAAAGATTGTGGAACTCTCGTATAGAGAATCTGTACAGCAAGTTCAGGGTGGAAAAATGAAATGACGAAACACACTGTGACCAACACTTCATTAGCGGGAACCACACACAACCTGGTGTCCAGGTGCGATACAGGCAGATTTGCCTGGATGAGCTGATTAACCACTGTATCTCTTTTGTGAACATCTGCAGGATTATAGCATAGGTGTGTATTTATTTATTCTGCAGGCATGCTGCAAAAGCTTGAACATAATGCAGGCAGCTACAACATACCTGTCTTTTTTTCTTGTGTCGACGGTGTTGGTTTTGTTGCCCGCTGGCTTGCTTATTTTGGATTGGCATTTACAAATGCACAATGTATTTGCATTTGTATGTATTTACATACATTGGACAACTTCATATAATCTGTCAGGAGGACATATAGGTCGTCCTCAACTTATAGCCATCCATTTAGTGGCTGTTCAAATTTACAAAACAAAATGCCTTGCAACTGATTCTCGCACTTATGACTGTCACAGCATCCCCATGACTGTGTGACCAACCAGCATGCATTTTCCACAGTTGTAGCATCCCAGGATAATGTTCCAATAGCCCCAAAAAAGAGGGAGTCAAGCTATTCTCCAAAGCACCTGAAGGCAGGACAAGAAGCAACGGATGAAAACTAATCAAGGAGAGAAGCAACCTAGAACTAAGGAGAAATTTCCTGACAGAGAAATTTACAAGTTGTAAAAGGGGCAAGTTTGAAGACCCCTGACCACCCCCACCAATAATTATACTAACTGGCATTTTAGGCAATCAGTAAAACCTGTGAGAAATTAATCAAGTATAATCTGTGACAGGTTTCACTATCCAAAAATAAATACATAAAATAAAAGAACTTCACCTGCGAAATATCTGCCTGGACATATCCTGCCCCAGCCCAAAGTTGATCTGAAAGATGAAGTGACTTTGAGGCAGTCACCCTCCCTCAGCTGAACCCACCCCGCAGGGCTGTTGTTGTAAGGAAAACAGGAGGAAGAAGTATTAAGTATATTCACCACCTTGAGTTGCTTATAAAGCAATAAAGGCCAGATGAAAATAAAAATCATCTAACGAATACTAAACAAACGGAGTGCATGGACTTATAAAGCCATTATAGTGTGAACCAAGTCTTCACACCTTCTTGTGGTGAGAATTGTAAAGCGTACATTTTACGTTCTTAGTTTCTGGAGGGCTGAAACACTTCTTGCATCCTGGAAAGCTAACAGATTAGATTTTAGGGTGAGGTTGAAAATGAGTTAATTTAGGGTGGTATGAAATGTTTTCCAAAAGGATAAAATTATTGAATCTGTTGGTAACATATAAACGTGTCAATATTTGACAACAGAATAGCAGAAGGCAGCCTTCCTGGAATTAATGGGCTATAATGTTTTTAGTAATTTTCTGCTGCGGAGAAAAGTAGGACTTTTCAGGAAGGAAACCTGTAGAAAGTCACCCTTCTAAAATGGATCCCTCCTGACTCCATCTTACATCAAAGTAAATATTATCTGCTTTGTTTTCATCCATTTAAGTCCATAGGCCAGTAAATAAACCTCAACATGGAAGTACAAAATAATGAGGGGGGGGAACCCTCTTAGGATTATAGTTTAAGAAATTGGCTTTACCATTTTGGCTGAAAAGGATCGTTCCATCTGTTTGTTTTAAAAACTGAGAGTTACTTTGGAGAGAATCTCCTCTATTTCTGGAACTATGCCAGAAGTTCCTCTACCACTTAAAACACTCTGAATCTTATCGAATCATACAGTTAATCATATTGTTAATATCAAAGACTCGTTAAATTAATAATTTTATTGAGAATTTTATATAGATAAGAGGCCAATGCTGACATATATAAAGAAAATAATGGAATGGAATGGAATGGAATGGAATGGATGGAGTGGAGTGGAGTGGAGTGGAGTGGAGTGGAGTGGAATGGAAGTAGAGTGGAGAATGGAAGAATGGAATAGAATAGAATAGAATAGAATAGGAATAGGAATAGAATAGAATAGAATAGAATAGAATAGAATAGAATGGAATGGAATGGAATGGAATGGAGTGGAGTGGAGTGGAGTGGAGAGTGGAGTGGAGTGGAGTGGAGTGCAGTGCAGTGCAGTGCAGTGGAGTGGAGTGGAGTGGAGTGGAGTGGAATGGAATGGAATAGAATAGAATAGAATAGAATAGAATAGAATAGAATAGAATAGAATAGAATAGAATAGAATCTTTATTGATAATGAAGAGAAGAGAGAATCTTTATTGAGAATAAAATAAGAGAAGAGAAGAGAAGAGAAGAGAAGAGAAGAGAAGAGCTGGAAGGGACATTGGAGGTGTTCTAGTCCAACACCAGAGAAACCACAAAGTGCAGAAAAAAATACTGTTAAAAAAAAGATGATAAAAGAAGAGACTTCTTGCATTCTTTTACAGAATTGTTGAGGCCACTTGGAGGTTTATCTGTGTCCTCAGGGTCACCTGAGTGGTGCAAATGGCCATGAAGCCTTCTTGGAACTGCTGTGTTGTAGACTGGTATGAAGTCTTCTTGGCTGCAGGATCAACGACTCTCAAAAAGAAGGCAAATGACCAGTTGTCTGCAAGGAGTATAAATCTTTCCATTCCCCACCATCCAGTCAGAGCTGAAGAAGCTTCTTAGGTGAGAAGGAAAACATCTTCAAAGAAAAACAAGAAAGTCCAGTTGCCTCCTGAAAAAGCACCTGTGGGACAGGTCCATCCTAACTTCAAAAGGCCACTCAGTGAACAGTGGTAAGTTGAGGACTCCCTGTATCCCTCCTGCCTCTTTCACATTACAGTCAACCCTTGAACCCCTTATTCAATCTTTTTCAATCGTCAAATCAGAAATCACAATTTTTTTTTTCCATTTTCATCAATGTTTTCCAGTCTTTTATCAAACTCCATATTATTTTATCAAAGGAAGTTAGCTCTCCATTCTTTAAAGCAGTGTTTCTGAGCCTAAGCAATTTTAAAAGGAGTGGACTTCAGCTCCCAGAATTCCCCAGCCTGCATGGCTGGCTGGGGAATCCTGGGAGTTGAAGTCCACTCCTCTTAAAGTTGCTAAGATTGAGAACATAGATCATGGGTAGGCAACCTCGGCTCTTTTATGACTCATGGACTTCAACTCCCAGAATTCCCGAGTCAGCATAGCTGACTCGGGAATTCTGGGAGTTGAAGTCCATGAGTCATAAAAGAGCCAAGGTTGCCTACCCCTGACATAGATTAACAGAGTTGGGAGGGAGCTTGGAGGTCCTCCAGTCCAACCGTCTGTTGAGCAGAAGACCCTATATCATTTCAGACAAATGTTTGCCCAATCTCTGTCTACAACTTCTGGAGGCAAGTCATTCCACAGATGAATTGTTCTGGCTATCAGGAAATTTCTTCTTAGTTCTAGGTTGCTTCTCTCCTGGGCTAGTTTCCATCCATTCTTCCTCGTCTTGCTTTAAATCAGGGGTTCTCAACCTTGGCAATTTTAAGACTTGTGGACTTCAACTCCCAGCAAAGCTGGCTGAGGAATTCTAGGAATCGAAGTCCACAAGTCTTAAAGTTGCCAAGGTTGAGAACCCCTGCTTTAAAGTGTTATACGTAATATATGTGAACCTCACACATTATTGATGCCATATTGGTACACTATTAGCCTTGTGATTATGTTAGCGATACTGTAGCTCTGATGGCCTCTAACTCTGTTACTAATATCTGAAGGTTTGGTGCTGGCGTGGTCTTTTCAACCTAGCATAATCAACGGCTTTGTAGGGCAGCTAAGCCAAATTTAGAATGCAGACACTTCATTCGACTGACAGTTATAAGGATTCCTTCGGGAACATTTTTCCATTCATTCTAGCTGCGTCTCCGCTAATGATTTGATTGTCCACCCATGGTGCCTTTTTTTGGAGATCAACTTGAAGAAGATGCAATTTCCTTCTTTAATCATTTATGCTTGTGGGGTGCTGACAGCACTGATAGAACAAAAACACCCTCCATGCTTACACTTGTGCAAACACAGATGGAAGCTTCCTAAAGATTTGCAAATATGGAATATGGTTGCATCAGAAGAAATAAGGGATATTTTTTTTTCGGACTTGCGGTGGTTAGGAAGAGTATCATTCAATCTCTTCCTTCATGCCAATTGTTTAGGCTGAAATTAATGGTTCAAAGGAAGGTTAAAGTTTCACTAACTTAAAAGTTTAGATGGGCAATGACAAAGGAGTAACCATGCGGCAGAGAAATGATATTTTAGCCTTTCAATGCTGAGATTAATGTATGTGTCAAGCTTCCGACTGATGAACCCAACAAAGTAAGCACAGCTGAGACAATCCAATCTCTAAGGCAAAACTTTATTGAGCACAGCATTTCGGTACAGGTGAAAGGAAAACCAGCTCTGGTTATTTCGCACCTAATTTGCTATATGAAAAGTACAAAAGTCTATCTCCCCCTATTGTGCAGGTCTTAGAATAGAATACAGCTGGAAGGGACCTTGGAAGTCTTCTAGTCCAGCCCTCCACTCAAGCAGGAGAACCTATACCATCTCAGACAAGTGACTGTCCAGTCTCTTCTTAAAAACCTCCATGATTTCTGAAGGCAAGCCTTTCCACTGGTTAATTGTCCTCACTGTCAGGAAGTTTCTCCTTAATTCCTGCTTGCTTCTCTCTTTGGTCAGCTTCCAACCATTGTTTCTTGTCCTATCTGGTGCATTGGTGAGTAATGTGACCCCTTCCTCTTTGTGGCAGCCCCTCAAATATTGGAATACTGCTATCATGTCTCTCCTATTTCTTCTTTTAGACTAGCCCAGGGATAGGCAACCTTGGCTCTTTTATGACTCGTGGACTTCAACTCCCAGAATTCCTGAGCCAGCATGGCTCAGCTTGGAAACCTCTCCCTTTCCCCTCCGCATGGCTGGCTCAGAAATTCTGGGAGTTGAAGTCCACGAGTCATGAAGGAGGCCATAGTTTCCCCATGCTGGCTCAGGAATTCTGGGAGTTGAAGTCCACCAGTCATAAAAGAGCCAAGGTTGCCTACCCCTGGTATAGATCTGTCTGTCTGTCTATCTATCTATCTATCTATCTATCTGTCTGTCTGTCTATCTGTCTGTCTGTCTGTCTATCATCTAGGTCAGGGGTAGGCAACCTTGGCCCTTTTATGACTCGTGGACTTCAACTCCCAGAATTCCTGAGCCAGCATGGGGAAACTATGGCCTCCTTCATGACTCGTGGACTTCAACTCCCAGAATTCCTGGGCTAGCATGAGAGAAACTTTGGCCCCTTCGTGACTCGTGGACTTCCAGAATTCCTGAGCCAGCATGGCTCAGCTTGGAAACCTCTCCCTTTCCCCTCCACATGTCTGGCTCAGGAATTCTGGGAGTTGAAGTCCACGAGTCATAAAAGAGCCAAGGTTGCCTACCCCTGGACTAGCCAAACCCAAGTCCTGCAGCCATTCGCATTATCCAATTATAATTCAGATAACTATTATGAGATAATGTCTTTAGTTCTCAATAAACAAATCTTGAGTGTCCTTGGTTCCCATGGACTGGCTTTTCAATATCAGAAGTCTCCATTCCATTCTCCTCTCCCCTTCCTCCAAGTTTTTAGGCAAGTTGAGAAGCAATAATGGCTGAAACAGCATAAACATTTTTCGAGACAAATGGTTAAGATACAGGTAATCCTCGACTTACTTACTCAGTCATTCAGTGACCAAAGTTACAACCACACTAAAAAAGTAACTTATGACCATTTTTCTTCACACTTATGACCATGGTAGCATCCACATGGTCATGGGATTTACATTCAGATGCTTGACAACTGACTCATACTTATGATGGTTGCAGTGTCCAGGGATCACATGATCCCCTTTTGCAACAAGCAGGAAGCCAGATTCACTTAACAGCAGTACTACTATCTTAACCACTGCAGTGATTCACTTAACAACAATGACAAGAAAGATTGTAAAATGGAGCAAAACTCACTTAATAAACGTCTCACCTAGCAACATAAATTTTGGGTTTAACTGTGGACGTAAGTAAAGATAGCTCAAGACAATGCTGGAAATATTTACAAGGGCAATTCAGAAATAAACCTCCGTTTGGTTATCAATGATAGACACTCGCAGATACAGAACTTTTATTGTACACATTAGAAAACTACAGCGTTGCATTACTTTTTGACATAATCGCCATTCAAATTGAGACCCTTGTCATAACATCTTACAAGGTTTGAAATTTCTTTGTAGTAGTCGCTTGGTGCCAAATCTGGGCTATTGAGTGTGTGTGTGATAAAAAACATCCCAACGGAATTGCTTCAAAAGTTCTTGGGTGCATCTAGTGATGTGTAGGCAAGCATCATTACCACACCAGAAGTCATCAGGCCCCGACACTTGTTATGGATGGCTCGTCTGAGTTTTCATAACATTTCACATTTTCAGACATTTCAATTGTCTGAACTGATGGTCAAACCAGGCTCTGTGAACTTCACTAGCAGTTACTCCTTCGGCCTCTTCACATTCGGTGGGGTTTTCTATGGCACCACTTCTGGTGTGGTGGTGGTTCACGATAATGCTCACCCGCACACTGCTAGACGTGCCCAAGAACATTTTTTTAATTTTTTTTATTATTTTTCACCATACACCAAAACAAACTTAAAATACATAAACATAAATCTTTTCTTTTAACAGAACGGTACTATACATTTTAAACATTCTTTACATCTTATTTACATTTTATGTACATCAGTAATTATGTCTTTTCTTTTCTCTATTCTAGCCAATTATAACATTTATTCCAAATTTCATAAAATTCTGTCGCCTCCTTGTCTTTTAATTCTAACGTGAGTTTGTTCATATCTGCGCATTCCAAGATTTTGTACATAATCATATCATTTGTGGGTATATTTTCACTCTTCCAACATTGAGCATATGCTATACGAGCTGCAGTCAATATGTGTATAATGATGTGTTGGAGTTGTTTTTCCATCTTTAAATTTATTATGCCCAAAAGAAATAATTCTGGTTTAAAGTCCATTTGTATCTCAGTTATCTCCTGTATCCAATCTCTTATTCGTTCCCAATAATTTTTTGCTTTGGGGCACAGCCACCACATATGATAAAATGTTCCTTCTCTGATTTTACATTTCCAACACTTCGGGTCTATGTTTTTATACATTTTGGCCAATCTCGCCGGTGTTAAATGCCATCTGTAAATCATTTTATATTGATTCTCTCTGTATGCAGTTGATAGCGTCAATTTGCAATACTCTGGTTTCTCTTCAGATCGTATAAATCTTTCACCCAAGAACATTTGAAGCAGTTCCGTTGGGATGTTTTTGATCACAAAACACACACACACACACACACACACACACACAGAGAGAGAGAGAGAGAGAGAGAGAGAGAGAGAGAGAGAGAGAGAGAGAGAGAGAGAGAGAGAGAGAGATTTGGCTCTAAGCAACTATGACTAAGGAATTTCAAACCTTAAAAGATATTACAACAAGGGCCTCAATTTGAATAGTCATTATGTCAAAAAGTAATGTAATGTTGTAGTTTCCTAATGTATAATAAAAGTTCTGTATCTGCCAGTGTCTGTCATTGACAACCAAACGGAGGTTTATTTCCAAATTGCCCTCATACAACAAGAATGGTCATTTTATCATGTTTGGTGAATCTGCAAAAATAAAAAAAGCTAGAAGAGTTGGGGTTCAAATGCATACACTGATTCAGTGGATTTTAAAGATTAATATAAAAGTGAAATCAAAAATTTTCTCCTCTTGGGACTGATGGATGAACAGTTGGGGAAAAAATCATGGCGGTCTCTTTTTCATATATGATAAGGGATGGAAGGAAGTATTCTTAGAAGTATATAATGGTATCTTGGTTTTCAGGTGCTTTGAAACTCATCAAATTTGGTGCGCAACACATTTTGTGACATGAAAATTTTGTCCCAGTACTCAACGTTTGTTTGGTACTCAACGCACAAGCTAGAACTTGTCGATGTCAGCTGCCTTGTGACTCACTACATTACTCCTTAGGGGAAAAATCTGTTACTCATCGTTTTTGATACTCATTGTGCCTCCCAGAACCAATTAACAATGAGTATCACTGTATCCATAACTGTGCTTATAATTGCTATAAAGAAGATTATAAGTCACTTTTTAAAAAATCTTTTTCCTTTCTTTTGTATTTTGCCTCTATCTATTTATAGTTTGGCTTTCTCTTCTATTTCTCTCTTTTTTCCTTCTTTCTTTATTTTAGCTGGTATTAACTTTTACTCTTGCTTTAAAGACTTTCAGTTTAAAAAAGGGTATCTAAAAAAAGAATGGTACAGCAATTAGAGAAAGATGTCAAGGTTTTCTAATTCAATAATCCAATTTGTTTTCTGCATTAAATAACTCCGATTATCAACCCAAACACATCAGCTCTTCAGCAATTTTGTGCTCTTATTCACTGAACCACAACATGTATTTATCTGTGATTGCCGTGCAAGATTGGGCCAATTTATGATTTCAGCCATTTGGAATTATAATAGCAATTTTGACAGTTCCTGTAAAATATATGGTGTCACTGTACGCGAGATACAAATAACAACTTTCACCGTGATGAATTCTCAGTTTTCCTGCCACCCTAGTGCATTACTTATCTCTAGCATTTATTGACTTTTATTCATCTCTTTATATAGCTTTATACATAATACTGTAGTAGGAAATGATCCTGATCTAGATTGGTAGTTAATGAATCTAAAACTGTCAGCTTTCCTGTCCAAACCTCTGTTCATAGATATGGGTGGAAAAAAATCCTGAATAGAATTTGAACCTCACAGGGCATCTGCCAGGACTCTATGTATAAATACAGAGGTATAGAATCAAAATCACATGAAGTATTAGTACCACTTTATAAAACTTTAGTAAGATTACATCTGGAACACTGCATCCAGTTTTGGTCACCACATAAAAAAAGATGTTGAGACTTTGGAAAAAGTGCAAAGAAGAGCAACTAAGGTGATTAAAAGCCTGGAGACTAAAACATATGAAGAACAGTTGCAGGATTTGGGTATGATTAGTCTAGAGAAAAGAAGGACTAGGGGTGACATGATAGCATTATTCTAGTATTTGAGGGGCTGCCACAAAAAACAGGAGGTCAACTTATTTTCCAAAACACTGGAAGGCAGGACAAGGAACAACGGATGGAAACTGATCAAGGAGAGAAGAATCCTGGAATTAAGGAGAAACTTCCTGACAATGAGGACAATTAACCAGTGGAAACCACTTGCCTTCAGAAGTTGTGGGTGCTCCATCACTGGAGGTTTTTAAGAAGAGATTGGACAGCCATGGGATAGGGCAGGGGTGTCAAACTGCTGGCCTGTGGACCAGATTCGTCATACCGAAACTGCACCCATCCCATTTCTGATAATGGGGGAAAATTTGCGATATGTCGTGACACATCATGTGACGTTGCGAGTTTGACACCCCTGGTATAGGGTTTTTTGCTTGAGCAGGGGGTTGCACTAGAAGACCTCCAAGGTCCCTTCCAGTTTTATTCTGAATGAAATGGGGCAACGTCTCCACCCCTCAGTGTGACTGCGGGGTCCCACGTCAAACTGTGGACCACATCATGACCAGCTGGAAGCTGAAGGCACATACTGGTTCAGTATTTGATTTTTTAAATATAAATTATGCTGCTACATTATGATAAGCAAATAAATAAAAAAATACCTTCAGGATTTTTGTAGTCAACCTCTTTTCCCATAAAAGCAATGTTCCTGCTTGGATCTGTGGGCTGAGCTGGCAATGGAGCCTCCAAGGTTGGTAGTTCTTCTTCTTGTGCCATATCCGTTATCGGACGTTGGCAATCATGTTGGCGATCCTATTTTTAACAGCAACCGCACGAAAAAATGCTGCTGAGTTTTGTCCAAACCAGTCCCTTAGATTTTGAAGCCACGATGTTCTTCTTCTACCTGGACCTCGTTTGCCTTTAATCTTTCCCTGGAGGATTAAATGGAGTATGCCGTATTTTTCTGGGTGTTGCATCACATGTCCGAAATATTCTAACTTTCATTTTTTAATTGTTTTGATGATTTCCCTTGGCTTTCCCAGGTGGCTGATCACCTCCTCATTTCTGATCTTGTCAACCCAGCTTCTACGTAACGGCCGCCTGTAAATCCACATTTCAAATGCTTCTGGTCTCTTCAGGTGGCCTTCTGTCAGAGACCAACTGTCTACTCCATGGAGCAGGATAGAAAAAATATAGCATCTGACAAGCCTGATTTTCAATCTTAGGCTTATGTCCTGACTGCAGAAGACCTTTTTCATTTTGAAGAATGCTGTTCGAGCTTTCTCTATCCTTGTCTTTACTTCAGGGGTCTTGTCCCAGCTTTCATGTAAATGCTGGTAGTTCTACAAGCCTTTAAATTGGAACATAGAGTTTGGTGTGGCTCGGAAATTTGTGGCCATCCTGGCTAGCCGGGAACTGATCCCTTCAATTGAAAACCTGATTTACGTGGGTGGTTACGCATTATATCTAAGTTTTTTTACTTGGTCAGTTGAGATGCTAAAATCCAAAAGCAGAGGCTGATGCCACGAGTCCTTTGTTAGTTCTGGGTATTTTTCAAATTATTGGTAGAATACAGGAATAATAATAATAATAATAATAATAATAATAATAATAATAATAATAATAATAATAATATCCAAACTCAATGGAGGAAAAATAATGACAATGAATCATGCCCTTCATCCACGCAGTGACATTGATAGACTTTATCTACCAAGGCAAATAGGTGGGCGTGGAATGCTACAAGTACAATGGTTGAAGAAGAAAAAATGGCTTTGGAAGAATATCTGAAGAACAATGATGAAGATGCACTGAAATTAGTATATCAGGAAGGTTTACTAACTACTGGAGAGACCAAACTGGCCTACAAGAAAGACCAAATGAAGAACAGAATAGAGGCATGGGAAGACAAAGCACTACATGGCCAATACATGAAAAAAATAGCTGGGAAAGCAGATAATAATAAAACCTGGCAATGGCTAAGAGCAGGAAAATTGAAGAAAGAGACCGAGGGACTAATTCTGGCTGCACAAGACCAAGCCTTAAGGACAAATGCATACAAAGTCAAAATTGAGAAGACAGCAACAGACAGTAAGTGCCGCCTATGCAAAGAAGCTGAAGAAACAGTGGACCACTTGGTAAGCTGTTGCAAGAAGATTGCACAGACTGATTACAAGCAACGGCATGACAAAGTAGCAACAATGGTGCATTGGAAGATCTGCAAAAAATATCATTTGCCTGTAAGCAAAAACTGGTGGGATCATAAAATAGAGAAAGTCATAGAAAATGATAAAATTAAACTGCTCTGGGACTTCAGAATTCAAACAGACAAGCACCTGCAACATAACACCCCAGACTTAACAATTGTCGATAAGAAAGACAAAAAAGTCTGGATAGTGGATGTGGCAGTGCCTGGAGATAGCAGAATAGAAGAGAAAGAACTGGAGAAGATAACAAAATACAAAGACCTACAAATAGAAATAGAAAGACTGTGGCAAAAGCAAGCAAGGGTAGTACCAATAGTCATAGGCTCCTTGGGTGCAATCCCAAAACAACTGGAGCACCACTTGAACACCATTGGCATTGACAAATTCGTTATTAGTCAATTGCAAAAGGCGGCCTTATTAGGAACTGCTTCCATCCTGCGACGATACCTGTAATACCATCAAACATCCACATCTGCCTATCCCAGGTCCTGGGTAAGGACTCGATAGGTAGACAAAATGCCAAATCCAGTCTGAACATCTGGCTGACTCTGCGATGATTAATAATAATAATAATAATAATAATAATAATAATAATAATAATAATAATAATAATAATAATAAAGTTGGAAGGGACCTTGGAGGTCATCTAGTCCAACCCCCCGCTCAGGTAGGAAAACCTACACCATTTTGGACAAATGGCTGTCCAGTCTCTTCTTAAAAACTTCCAGTGTTGGAGCATTCACCACTTCTGGAGGCAGGTTGTTCCACTGGTTAATTGTTCTAACTGTTAGGAAGTTTCTCCTTAGTTCTAGGTTGCTTCTCTCTTTGGTCAGTTTCCACCCGTTGCTTCTTGTCCCGCCTTCAGGCACCTTGGAAAATAGCTTGACTTCTTTGTGGCAACTCCTGAGATACTGGAAGGCTGTATCCCCCTCATCTTTCTCTTTGTTAAATTAGGCCTACCCAATTCCAGCAACCATTCCTTATATGTTTTAGCCTCCAGTCCTCAACCTATGACCACAATTGAGCCCAAAATTTATGTTGGTAAGTGAGACACTTGTTAAGTGTGTTTTGCCCCATTTTACGATGTTTCTTGCCGCAACTGAATCATTTCACTTACTAAGTTAGTAAGACGGTTGTTAAGTGAATCTGGCTTTGCCCATTGACTTTGCTTGTCAGAAGGTTCCCCAAAGCTGATCACACGACCTGGGACACTGCAAGAGTCATAAATGCGAGCCGGTTGCCAAGGGTCTGATTTTTGATCACGTGACCAGCGGGGGACGCTGCAATGGTGAATGAATGTCGTATGTCACTTTTTACCAGGGCTGTTGTAACTTTGAATGGTTGACTAAATGATCTGTCGTAAGTCGAGGACTACCAGCAATTATTATTATTATCCATGAATTCAATGGGCTCAAAACATTGGCAAGGAAAGTAAGCCACACTAAGTCACCACAGCTCAGACAATCTGATTTGTGCAGATGGTCCTTAGATGCCTGTGCTATTTTTAAAGCCTTTAAGAATTACTCATCTATGTTTAACTCTAAGAAAGGAGCAAAAAAAAAAAAAAAAACCCACCCTTTCCAATATGTCTCAGATGTTTGTGTCAGCCAGGCAGCCTAGAGGCTGGAAAATGTTAAAAAAAAAAAAAAAGACTGTTCGTGCAGATTCAGCCAGCTTTCCCATCCATTCAACCCTGGCATCAACTGATGGGAACCAACATTGGAAGCAGCCCACGTTACTGCTATGAGAACTATGATCTTGGTTGGTTCGGTCCAAAATTTCATAAGTGGCCATTTTAAACAGACAACAGTAGTGGGGGTGGTGGAGGTGTTTATATATATATATATATGTTTTCTGAGGTTTTCGCGGGTGTTTGTATGTAGGTCTTTGGTTGTTCGGGTTTTCTCCCGCGTAAAATTGGAAGTGTCTTGGCGACATTTCGACGAAGTCCCATTCGTCATCTTCAGGCTGGTGTTTTCAGCTTCGTGCTTCGAGCAGCAATGTGTGGTCTTAGCTGTTTCTTCCTTTTAACTGCCAGTGGGGGTATGAACTGATTGGGTGGGAGCTTGGCTGTGTTCTGATTGGGTGGAGGTGTGTTCTGATTGGTTAGGGGCTTGGCTGTGCTCTGATTGGCTGGGGGGTTGGCTGTGCTCTGATTGGCTGGGGGGTTGGCTGTGCTCTGATTGGCTGGGGGAGTGTTCTGTTTGGTTGTGCTCAGGTTAGTCTGAGTTGCAGAGGGGTTTAAGATTTTGGGCTGCCTTGCTATTTTTTGGCTTCGCGTTTGTGGTCGTGCCTCATTTTCATGGAGGGTGTCAGTTTGCTTCATGTATGGATTGGAGGGCTTTAAAGTGGCTAATGATGCAGCTCTGGTCTGGCTTCTGGTTTGTGGTCGTGCCTCATCATCGGTGTGGCTTTGGGTTTGCTTTTTGCGTGGATGTGTGGTGGTGACATCCTGTGTGGTTTTTGTGAGTGTGGGTCTGGTATCATTTTTTGTGTTAGGGAGTCGTTTGTCAATAAGGGCGGGTTTCCAAATGGCTGGTAGGCGGGAGGTATCATCTCGCTTGTTCATGCTGTGTGGGCGTTTTTCTATCTCGATGGCTTCTCTGATTATTCTGTTATTAAAATGTTCACTTTTGGCAATGGTTCTGGTATTTTTAAAGTCAATTTCATGTCCTGTGGCTTTAAGGTGTTGGACCAGGGAAGATGTTGGTTCCTCTTTTTTGACTGAGTTCTTATGTTCTTCAATGCGTGCACTTATTCTTCTGTTGGTTTGTCCAATGTATGTGGTGGGACAAGTGGTGCATGGGATTTCGTATACTCCTTGATTTTCTAATTCAATTTTATCTTTGGGGTTTCTAAGGGCCAACAGAATTGGCCCTAATCAGAAATGAACTTCACACAAAAAGATTCCTCCTAGACCGAATCAACAAAGATCTCCTCACACTCCACCTCAAACTCAGCAACAAGATCCACCCCGCACTTTGGGACAAATCCAAACAACTCGCCGTCTGGAGAGCCGAAACACAGACCACCCTCAAGACAGATACACACACCAACAAACTCCGAAGACTACAAGAACGCCAGAAACAAACCCCTCCTCCCTCACAGCCACACATGAAACAAACAGTGCATAACATCTCAGATAGGATCCTCACCAAAGCCGAAACCAATGTCCTTTCCAAAGGATTCAACTTTGCAGTCACTCCCAAACACATCCCCACTGAAACCATTATATGTGGAGTTGAAACCAGCCTGACCAAAATCAACCCCGACGATGCTAACAGAATCAGACTCGAAATCACCAACATCCTCTGTACCAGCAAGCCACCCAAAAGCAACTTACCCAAAGAGGAACAGACAGCACTACGTAACCTGAAAGAAGACACCAGCATAATAATCCTACCAGCAGACAAGGGCAACGCCACGGTGGTTATGAACACATCTGACTACCAAACCAAATTAACCAACCTACTCCAAGACTCCACATACAAACCCCTAAATACAGATCCCACCACCTACCTGGAAAAAACCACCAGATCCAAATAAAAGCCTCCCCCATTAGCGAAGAGATCCAGCAAAGAATCATTCCCAGAGAGAAATCATCCAGATGCCCCAAACTCTATGGTCTCCCCAAGATACACAAGGAAGGAACCCCACTCAGACCTATAGTCAGCTCCATAGGCTCACCTCTACAAAACCTAGCCAAATTTCTCGCCAAACAACTACAGCCCTATGCAGAATCCATCACCTCACACGTAAAAAACTCATTCCACTTTATAGAGATCATAAAGAAACAAAACTTACAGCCCAGCGACCTACTCGTGAGCTTTGATGTCATATCCCTCTTCACCCAAGTGCCTATCAAAGAAGCCTTGACAGCTATCCAAAACAAATATAACCCCCCCAAACACATCTTAGATCTGACCAACCACTGCCTATCCAACACATACTTCATCTATAATGGACAAAAATACAAACAAACAGAAGGAGCACCCATGGGATCACCCCTCTCACCTGTCATTGCCAACCTCTACATGGAACACTTTGAAACCCAAGCTCTAGAAAAATCGGATCACAAACCCAAACTCTGGCTCAGATATGTAGACGACACCTTCATAATCTGGCCACATGGGAAAGAAAAACTGGACAACTTCCTCACACACCTCAACAGCCTACACCCCAAAATACAGTTCACCATGGAAACAGAAGCTAACAACCAACTTCCCTTCCTGGATGTCTTAGTCTACAAGAAATCCAATGGCTCCCTAGGACACACCATCTACCAGAAGAAAACACACACAAACCGCTATCTGCACGCTCTCTCACACCACCACCCAGCACAGATCAACTCTGTAGCCAAGACACTCATCTCCAGAACAAAACGCTTAGCTGACGAACAACACCTAAAACCCGAACTACACACTCTCACCAATGTACTAACATCCAATGGATTCCATAGAAATAAGATTACAAACCTAATCCAAAAAGAAACCCCCACTAAAATCCAAGACAAAGAACAAGAAAACGGCAAAGCCCTCCTCCCATACATAAAAGGCACCACAGACAGAATCAGTAAGATCCTCCATAAACACAACATCAAAACAGCATTCTGCACAAACAGAAAAATATCCACCATCCTTAGAAACCCCAAAGATAAAATTGAATTAGAAAATCAAGGAGTATACGAAATCCCATGCACCACTTGTCCCACCACATACATTGGACAAACCAACAGAAGAATAAGTGCACGCATTGAAGAACATAAGAACTCAGTCAAAAAAGAGGAACCAACATCTTCCCTGGTCCAACACCTTAAAGCCACAGGACATGAAATTGACTTTAAAAATACCAGAACCATTGCCAAAAGTGAACATTTTAATAACAGAATAATCAGAGAAGCCATCGAGATAGAAAAACGCCCACACAGCATGAACAAGCGAGATGATACCTCCCGCCTACCAGCCATTTGGAAACCCGCCCTTATTGACAAACGACTCCCTAACACAAAAAATGATACCAGACCCACACTCACAAAAACCACACAGGATGTCACCACCACACATCCACGCAAAAAGCAAACCCAAAGCCACACCGATGATGAGGCACGACCACAAACCAGAAGCCAGACCAGAGCTGCATCATTAGCCACTTTAAAGCCCTCCAATCCATACATGAAGCAAACTGACACCCTCCATGAAAATGAGGCACGACCACAAACGCGAAGCCAAAAAATAGCAAGGCAGCCCAAAATCTTAAACCCCTCTGCAACTCAGACTAACCTGAGCACAACCAAACAGAACACTCCCCCAGCCAATCAGAGCACAGCCAACCCCCCAGCCAATCAGAGCACAGCCAACCCCCCAGCCAATCAGAGCACAGCCACGCCCCTAACCAATCAGAACACACCTCCACCCAATCAGAACACAGCCAAGCTCCCACCCAATCAGTTCATACCCCCACTGGCAGTTAAAAGGAAGAAACAGCTAAGACCACACATTGCTGCTCGAAGCACGAAGCTGAAAACACCAGCCTGAAGATGACGAATGGGACTTCGTCGAAACGTCGCCAAGACACTGCCAATTTTACGCGGGAGAAAACCCGAACAACCAAAGACCTACATATATATATATATATATATATATATATATATATATATATATATATATATATATATATACATACACATATTGTTTATTGGATTTTTAGCCCAGGAATTCTAACAGCTGAAAATGTTATAAATAAAGAGCAATGCCCAAGTGTAAACACACAGAGAGAGAGACACACACAGAGACAAATGCAACAATATTACAAAATCTCCCACTATGAGTTGGAGTCCTGTCCTCATTGCCATACTAGCACTGATGATGTTCCCTAATTTAGGTGATGAAACATTTGCAAGAACTCAACCTAGTTCAGAGAGCACCAAAGACTCTATAGACCTCCTCCTCCTCTTCCTCCTCCTTCTCCAAAATTTTCATGCCACAGGAACAACTCCAAACAAAAGGCTCCAGAGGGTATAAAAACCCACTCCCTACATGTGTTCATCCTCTTTTCTTCCAGAGCCATCTTTCTGTCTGGCTCTCCTCTTCAATAAACTACAACCTTCTTTCTAAAGCAGTCGCCATGTTGTTTATTCCCGGCTTGGACTGGACCCTGATGAAGATTTTTCCTTCAACATACATTCTATTCCCCACCATTCAGTCAGAACTGAAGAAGCTTCTTGGGTGAGAAGCAAAATGTCTTCAAGGAAAAACAAAGTCCAGTTGCCTTTTGAAACAGCACCTTTGGGACTAGAAAGCCAATTGGGGTTTTTTTTTTCAAAAAAAATAGATGGCTTAACAAGATTGTTTAAGCAGTGAAGGTAAGCTCTGTCAAGTGAAGGGGCCAATTCCACTCACTTTTCTCAGCCCTCAAGGACCTCCGAATGGCTGCAGTTACCAATAGATGGTAACTTTCAAGGCAGGAAACTAAAAAATGAAGCATGCCCCTTAAAAACAGATGTTATATTTGAAAACTGAATTACAATCCCAAATCCGGGGGAAAAAAGCTATTGTAAAATAACATCCACCTTCCTTGCATCCTCACTGTTGCCTTTGTGGGCCCTTCTCCTTCCAAAAATGTCCTGTGTGGCCTTCTACCATTAACAAGATTGTTGCTTCTGCTGTAAGGAAAAGAAGGCTAGAAAATGCATCAGTAAATAAGATTCTCCGTGAAAGAATTCTTAACCCCAGGGTGCTCAGTTCTTCATGGCCTTTAACCTTCTTGCAGCACAAATGTTTTGATAATAACAATAATGCGTCTCTTCAGGTCCCCAGTTCCCAATCTCCATTAATGGAGTTAGTAATTCTTCCCAGTAGGTTGTGAAGATAAATTAGCTAATGGTTGTACAAGGGCACAGTACTAATTATTAAGTCAGGCAGCTGCTAAACCAAACTACAAAACTTTTTCCCTGCCTCAAATATTCTCACTGCCTTCTACACAGATTTGGGATGTAAAGTAGAATCTGGGGAAAAAAAGGAAGAAGGAATTCACAAACTGGATTAACAGAAACCATGAAATGTTTGGTTTTGGTGACCCAATATCAATTGATTAATCAATTGATGTCAGGCGCAAAGACCAAGGCCACACCTTAAGTTCCAATTAAACTGATTTATTGCCCAAGCCTAGACACAGGGATCTAGTCAACTAATGATTAGCACTATTTTGGTGATAGATAAGGGTTAACAGAAGGGAAGATGGGTTGAACTTATTCTGTTTGTGGCGATGTACTGATTCTAGGCTGATTCCTCTTTTGACTCCAACCCAAGGCTCTGCCACTCCTTCTCCTACAATTACCGTCAAGTCAATATTAACTGTCAACATCCACATTGATGGACTTTTTCAGAAAGATCTGATCCCAACCTGGTCTTCCAGCCATGCACCAAACTTCACTGTAATTAAGTCCATCCACCTTGCTGCTAATCATCCTCTTCTCCTCTTTCTTTCCATCTTTTCTAGCGTTACAAGTAGTCCTTAACTTCCCTTCAGTTACTTTCCATCTATTACTTCTTGTTCTGCCTTCAAGTGCTTTGGAGAATAGGTTGATATGCTCTTCTTTGTGGCAGCCCCTGAGATGTTGGAACACTGCTGTCATGTCACCCCTAGTCCTTCTTTTGATTAAATTAGACCAGGCCTTCAAGGGGGACATGAAAAGAGCCAACAACTAGGCATTTTCAGGGCATTATGTTATCATTGGCTAATCCTTTCAACCCCAAAGCACCTTGGTGCTTCTGACATGAGTGCAGCAGTATTGACAGTAGAAATGTAGCTGATATACTGTATATTCTGTTTCAACTAGCAAATCATTGTTAGTTTCTGATAGATGAGATAACTTACAGTCTAAGCAGGTTTTCAGCACCCTTTGATTAAGAATTGAACTCCCCCCCTCCCAATTTGGTGAAAAGGGCTGAAAGACCATTTGTGAGAGTCCTGCTTTTCTTCGCCTTGACTGGTCTTTTTGGTTGGCCAAATTCATAATAAGCCCTGGATCAGAATCCAAATTATTATTTAAAAAAAAAAAACAGAATTCAGTCTGAAGGATTCAGATGGGAAATTCATCAGCCTGCTTGGGCTGCTGTGAAACTTGTATGGATTCCAATCATTACTTCTAAATCAGGGGTCTTCAAACTTGGCCCTTTGATGATGTGTGGACTTCAACTCCCAGAATTCCTCAGCCAGACATGCTGGCTGAGGAATTCTGGGAGCTGAAATCCACACGTCATAAAAGGGCCAAGTTTGAAGACCTCTGAATTAGACATATCCAGTGCTTTTTTCCTAAAAAAAAAAAAAAAAAGTGCCAGAACTCACACACATCATACAACCGGCCTTGCCTACCCTATAAGGTTCCATCCAAAAAAGGTGCTGGAACTCCGTTCTGGGCGTTCTATGACAAAAAAAACACTGGACATATCCAATTCCTGCAACCATTCTTCATAGATTTTAGCAACTTTGCAGCCAAAAAGAGTTGGAGAAGAGCTGAAAACAGTTTTCCCAAACAGAATCCAATCATGCCAAATATTCTTTTGCTCTTTCAAAGTGCTTGTTTTTCAAAACTCTCTTGACACAAAAAAGTACTAGTTGAACCTCAGAAGTATAGACTAATATGGTGTGTAGAATCAATTTTCTTTTCAATGCACTGGAATGTACAACACTCCATGAATATTACTGAGTCAATAATATTGCTCAATAAGGCTGTCTAATAGTTTGAATGTCTGCTGTTGGTTTGTAGAATTGCAATGATTTCAACTCCTGTTGTAATGTGGATTTAAAAGGTAGCATCTCCTTTGAGTCAAACTTTACTTCTGAAGTCTTCAAGGACACATCCCTGTAGGTTTTTTTTTTTTTTTTTGGCAGATGCTAGAGTTGGCACTGTTTTCTTCCATGTTTATCTGGTTGTCTCCCATCCAAGTGTTAATTATGCCTACCCCTGCTTAGCTACTTAATTCAAACAAGGACAGCCAGGTGTTTCAACTTCCTTAAAAGATTTATTTTAGGTAACTTTTCAAGCAGCTTGATTAGGGATAGAAAACTAACTGTACTTAATGTATTTTCCTTTGGCATGTGTTCGCCCTTATGTCAGTTTGCATAGAGTTTGGGTATTTAAAAGAAAAAAACAGTCATTAAGATGTACCTTCAAAAATGCATCTTTAAAAAGTTCATTGAAATCAATCTTGAGTAGAGAGCTGTATCAATGCATTGGAGAAGCACAAAAGGCAACAAATAACTCAATTCCAATTGACATATCAGCCTGGAAGCTACAAAACTGATAATCCAATATTGGAATTTATCAAAGGCCAAATGCCTCAAAGAACTCTGAACGTTGATAGTTCATATCCACATAATTACTAAGTCATTGGTGCACCAGTCCTCAAGCTAACATCAATAATTTGAGAAACAACACAACAATGTTTATGGATTGTCACATGGGATAGATATGTTAGTGATTGTGTTTTATATGTTTAAGTGTGTCAAACTAACTGGCTATCTCAGCAGCTATTTTCATAACATTTTATTATATAATTACAGGTGTATGTGACTGCCCAACCTATACATGGGAGATGCTGGATGGCTTGTACAATTTCATTATATCATGATAGCAGTGTTCCAATATCTCAGGGGCTGCCATGAAGAAAAGAGGGTCAATCTATTCTCCAAAGCACCAGAGGTCAAGACAAAAAACAACAGATGGAAATTAATCAAGGAGAGAAGCAACCTAGAACTAAGGAGAAATTTCCGGACAGTGTGAAAAATTAATCAGTGGAATTATTTGCCTCTAGAAGTTGGGAATGTTCCAACACTGGAAATTTTTAAGGAGAAATTGGAGAACCACTTATCTGAATTGGTATAAGGTTTCTTCTTTGAGCAGGGGGGTGGACTAGAAGATCACAAGGTCCTTCCAATTCTGTCATTCTGTGAAAGTTCAGAAGAGAAGGACGAGGGGTGACATGATAGCAGTGTTCCAATATCTCAGGGGCTGCCACAGAGAAGAGGGAGTCAAATTATTCTCCAAAGCACCTGAAGGCAGGAGAAGAAGCAATGGATGGAAACTCATCAAGGAGAGAAGCAACCTAGAACTAAGGAGAAACTTCCTGACAGTGAGAACAATTAATCACTGGAACAACTTGCCTCTAGATGTTGTTGATGCTCCAACACTGGAAGTTTTTAAGAAGAGATTGGAGAACCATTTGTCTGAAATCTTATAGGGCTTCTTGCTTGAGCAGGGGGTTGGACTAGAAGACCTCCAAGGTCCCTTCCAACTTTATTATTATTATATTATTATTATGGATCATCGCACAGTCAGCCAGATGTTCAGACTGGATTTGGCATTTTGTCTACCTATCGAGTCCTTACCCAGGACCTGGGATAGGCAGATGTGGATGTTTGATGGTATTACAGATATCGTCGCAGATGGAAGCAGTTCCTAGTAAGGCCGCCTTTTGCAATTGACTAATAGCGAATTTTTCAATGCCAATGGTGTTCAAGTGGTGCTCCAGTTGTTTTGGGATTGCACCCAAGGAGCCTATTACTATTGGTACTACCCTTGCTTGCTTTTGCCACAGTCTTTCTATTTCTATTTGTAGGTCTTTGTATTTTGTTATCTTCTCCAGTTCTTTCTCGTCTATTCTGCTGTCTCCAGGCACTGCCACGTCCACTATCAAGACATTTTTGTCTTTCTTATCAACAATTGTTAAGTCTGGGGTGTTATGTTGCAGATGCTTGTCTGTTTGAATTCTGAAGTCCCAGAGCAGTTTAATTTTATCATTTTCTATGACTTTCTCTATTTTATGATCCCACCAGTTTTTGCTTACAGGCAAATGATTTTTTTTGCATTATTATTATTATTATTATTATTATTATTATTATTATTATTATTATTATTATTATTATTACTTTTACTACTACTACTACTATTATTATTATGATCCTCACTTGATGCAACCCACACCTGATCCATCACAAGACCCATCTCAAGAACATCACCTGCCCTACAAAGCCCTTATAAACAGAACGCTGACATTCCCTAAACTCCGCTGAAGATGTTACCTAGCCTGGTAATGAAATGTTTGGAAACCAACCCACAAGCTCAGAGAACGAACCTCCACACTCAAGGAACTTAAGAGTCATCAAGTAGTTAACTTTGGTCATTGATATTTGGGGTAATATTTGGGACAGAAGAGATCTTGGACAGATGTACATGGATGATACTGACTATCTGAATTCATTTCCTTGGGTTTTCTAGAGGAATATAGTATTGGGTCTGCCCAGTCTCTAAGTCAGGGCTTTTCAACCAGTGGTACAGGTACCACCTGTGGTACATTGGCACCTGGCAGGTGGTACGCGACCATCTTAGAAAAGTGGCAGCGGGGGAGGGGAATGAGCTGAACCGGTGGCAGCACCGCACAAGCCTGAGCGAGAGATGGCTGGAGCTGCAGGACTGTCAGGGCTCAGCGGAAGCACCAGGATCAGCACTTCTTCGGGGCTGTCAGGGCTCAGCAAATGCATCAGGCTCCAACTGGAGCTCGGCACTGATCCTGATGCTTCTGCTGAGCCCTGAAGAAGCACCAATCAGCTGGAAACAGCACTGATCCTGGCACTTCTGCTGAGCCCAGAAGAAGCAGTGATCAGTCGGAATGTTGCAGCATCTCCAGGGTCTTGTGATTTACATTCAGATGCTCGGCAACTGATTCATATTTATGACCGTCACAGTGTCCCAGGGTCATGTGAAGTGACGAAAACCTGCTGCAACCACCCAGCAGACAGGGGGAATAAAAACCAAACACCCCTCCACCCTACTCCCATTGCCAATCCTCAACAGAAATACTCACAACAATGAAAACTTCGGACAGGAGGAAGAGCACCACTGGGCAGGCAGGCAGGTGTCTTGCTCGGCTGTGGCTTGGGAGGCACTTTTTTCAGTGTCATTGTAACTTTGAACAGTCACTAAGTGAAATGTTGTAAGTCGAGGACTACCTGTACTTTATTACTTTTTTCCTCTTTTTTTTTTTTGGTCAAGTTTTTGACACCTTGCTAGGCGACTGGTGGTACTCGGATGTTGCCATATCCTAAAAGTGGTACACTGGGTGAAACGGTTGAAAAGCCCTGCTCTAAGTGGCTATGAATACCATTAACCATGGTTGATGTGTAGACTCTGGTAGGGCTGAATCTCAAGGACAGCGTTTTGTGGTGTTTTCAATCCTTTCAAGGGCTTTTGATTAGCCTCCGTGTGATATAATGCTACGAGTACCGAGTTCCTAAAAGGTGAAGAGAGAGAAAAGATAAAATCATTTTCCTCCACTCCAGACTGGAGTTCTCCAGGATTAAAACTGTGGGGTTTTTTTTCCCCTTTGCTTTTCCTTTTATCTCTGTAGATTTCTCCATTCCCTCCTTGCCACAAAGAATGGACTGGCTGTGGGCCTTTGGAACAACCTGCCTTCTATTGTATTGCTGGCTTTTTTTTTCAGAATGATTCATTCAGCCTAGCTTTTATCTCATTAGACTTACTCTGTCAACTGAGGTTAATTCCTGCAGGGACTTGGGGAAAGTGTTGTCATTTGGCTCCTAACCGGGAGATAAAAAATGCTCTCTCTTTTAGTCTAAAAAAGCAAAGGCGTTTCAAAGCACCTGTCTGTCTCTGCCTCTCGTGGGAAGGAAGATAGAATAAGCTAGTTCGTGAACAAGCCAGTCTTGTGTATGATGGGATGATGGCCATGTGTATCTCTGTAATTGTTCTAACTGTCAGGAAATTTTTCCTTTGTTCTAGGTTGCTTCTCTCCTTGATTAGTTCCTTCTTGTCCTGCCTTCAGGCACTTTGGAGAATAGCTTGACTCCCTCTTCTTTGGGGCAGCCCCTGAGATATTGGAACACTGCTATCATGTCCCCCCTCGTCCTTCTCTTCATTAAACTAGACATACCCAATTCCAGCAACCGCTTTTTATATGTTTTAGCCTCCACTTCCCTGATCATCTTTGTTGCTCTTCTCTGTACTCTTTGTAGAGTCTCAACATCTTTTTTACATTGTGGTGACCAAAACTGGATGCAGTATTCCAAGTGTGGCCTTACCAAGACATTGTAAAGTGGCATTAACACTTCACGTGATCTTGATTCTATTCCTCTGTTAATGCAGCCTAACACTGTTTTGGCTTTTTTGGCAGCTGCAACACATGGCTGGTTCCTATTTAAGTGACCCTGACTGATTCATAGACTGAATTATCTAATTAGGGGCAGCTTCATATATTTGAAGCAACAAAGCCTCTGATATACGATTACAAAAACAATAGCAGAGATGTCTTTAAAAAATTTCAAGACTGCCTTATCTGTTCAGTCTTACTATGAATCATTCACGGTGAGCTGCTGGAGAAGACTATTTAATTTTTCATTCCCTGCACCCTTCAGCTTTGTCATGTAGATCTCATCGTAACATTTTCATTACTCCAAAGAAAATAGTTAATATTTCTTTTCCCAGCATCTATTCTTGGTACCACACTGGGACATTGCCATGGTAACAGTGATAATCTGGAATTAAAGGCACGCTTGATGTTTCTTATTCTGGATGTTCATAGAAGTATCAGCAACTGAAGATTATTTTTGTTCTCTCTTCTCGCTGTAGGCAAAATTCCACCATACGGTTTCAGGTCAAACTCAATGAGATGTGAACTGTACACGCCTTGCTACAAAGTGGATAACATCCAATCTAAAATAGTCAGAATAGAATAACAGAGCTGGAAGGGACCTTGGAGGTCTTCTAGTTCAACTCCCTGCTCAGGCAGGAAACCCTAGACCATTTCTGACAAATGATTGTCCAATCTCTTCTTAAAAACCTCCAGTGGTGGAGCATTCACAACTTCTGGAGACAGGTTGTTCCACTGGTTAATTGTTATAACTGTCAGGAAATTTCTCCTTAGTTCTAGGTTGCTTCTATCCTTGATGAGTTTCCATCTGTTGCTTCTTGTCCTGCCTTCAGGTGCTTTGGAGAATAGATGGACTCCCTCTTCTTTGGGGCAGCCCCTCAAATATTGGAAGACTGCTATGATAGCAGTCCTTCTTGTCCTAGTCCTTCTTTCCTAGTCCTTCTTTCCCCTAGTCCTTCTTTTCATAAGAGCCGTGGTGGCGCAGTGGTTAGAATGAAAGCTCCTTCTGCTGACTCCCAGCTGCCAGGAGTTTGGCAGTTCGATTCCCACCAGCTCAAGATTGACTCAGCCTTCCATCCTTACCAGGTCAGTCAAATAAGGAACCAGATTGTTGAAGGGTCAGGATGCTGACTCTGTAAACCGCTTAGAAAGGGCTGTAAAGCCCTTTGAAGCATTACATAAGTTAAGTGTTATTGCTATTGCTAACATCAATAGCAATTTGGTGGGACCATACTGAAAAAAAGCAAGGTCAGTGAGTGGGAGAGGATCACGGCTAAGTGTCATGCCTCCATCTGAGCCTGAATCTGCGGAAGAAAATGAACTGGAACTGGACCCTATGGAGGCCGAGGGAGAGGTGTCTGTGGCTTCAGAGGAATGTGGGGAACAGCAGGCCAAGGAAGGCCAGGGCCCTTCAGCAGTGGGATAGGAGGAACAGGAGAGGCAGAGTTCAGGCGATGAGCAAGGGCCATCCCCTCCTGATCCTAGAGCACAGACAGTGGAGAGAAGGAGGGAACAATACAGGCAGGCTCCATTACTCAGGAGGAGAGCATCCCGCCCTTCTCCACAAGGAACACCTGGAGATTGAGATTTAAGGAGACACTGTGGGGAGAGGCATTTGTCAGGAACAAACGCTGATTCCTTGGAGTGTTGTGTATTGTTGCTGATCTCTTGTTCTGTGACTTCTGTTTGGAAACCTGGAAACTCAAACTATTGGATTGACTGACCACGTTACTTGAATGTTTAAAGACCTCGGACTGTATTTTGGATTCTCTCTTTTGAAAACTGCTCAGGCAAGGTCAGATTCAAATAGACTCCTTAAGTTTATGTTTTCTTCCTTGTTATCTCTATGGCCTTGAGTACTTTCTTATGCTAATCAGACTGTATTTGAACCTACTTTCAGCCAGAGTCAGCTGAAAGGGTGTGTGTGTTCTTGTGTTGGAGGCTTGCCAGCAAAAGTGGGAGCATTTGGGGAAAATGTGGAGCAATAAAAGAACTCTTTGAATTGCCAGCTGACTGCATTGCCTCTGTACTGTGCCCTGGGTCATCACACTAATTCACTTTCATTCCTAACAAATTTAAATTCAGTCAGTGAAATTGAGATCGTGGGTTTATTTTCTATGTGATTTATAATTCTCTCCTTATGTCATTTTTTTTTTTAAAAAAAGATCACAATGATTACATTTGGAAAGTCTCTGAAGGACCACCCTGGATTGAAGGATCTTTTACAGATTCTTTAATCACAAAGACCTCTTTATCCAAATAGCTCCATGATAGGATAGAATGTGGCTGAGCATAAAACAGTCCTATACAAAAAAACAAAAATGAAGGGATAGACTTGAGGGACCACCACTTACCCTGAGGTCTAAGTGTTACTACAACTGTTGTTGGTAAGGGATGTCTGGGCTAATGACTTCAGTTTTGGAGCTATTATATTGAGGCAGCCAAGAGAAGGCATCGGCTGAAAAGCTTTTCCCCCTAGGGAGATGTGATGCGTAATTAAATTGGTTGAAGTATTGAGCCCACTGTACTTGTTCTGGAGATAGTTTTCTGGGTGTTAATAATAATAGAATAGAGCTGGAAGGGACCTTGGAGGTCTTCTAGTCCAGCCCCCTACTTAAGCAGGAGAACCTATGCCATCTCAGACAAGTGACTGTCTAGTCTCTTCTTAAAAATCTCCAGTGATGGAGTGCCCACGATTTCTGAAGGCAAAGCTGTTCCACTGGTTAATTGTCCTCACTGTTTGGAAGTTTCTCCTTAATTCCAGGTTGCTTCTCTCTTTGATCAGTTTCCAACCATTGTTTCTTGTCCTGCTTTGGAGAATAATATGACCTCCTCTTGTTGGTGGCAGCCCCTCAGATACTGGAACACTGCTATCTTGTCTCCCCTGTTTATTCTTTTCTTTAGACTAGCCAAACCCAAGTCCTGCAGCCATTCTTCGTATGTTTTAGTCTCCAGGCGGTTTTCAAAGCCTTCAAATTTTGATGGTCTGTCCTTATTTTGAGGGGGCTTTACCGCCTTCCAGAAAGTGTCTCGACATGAGGAGGGCCCACCACATGGCCTCCTTTTCCCCGACCACCCATGTACACTCAGCATTGGATAGTTTTCTAGAGCTGTAAGCACATGGCTGCAAAGTCCCTTGATCATTTTTCTGGAGTAGGACAGCCTCTGTTGTATACCATTTCATAGTGCTTCACAGCCCTCTCTGAGCAATTTACAACGTCAGCATACTGACCGCCAACATTCTGGGTCCTCATTTCACCAACTTCAGAAGGATGGAAGGCTGAGTCAACCTTGAGCCAGTCTCTACCCATCCAATCTGATCTAGCAGATTGGGCATCCTCTCAGCCAAGAGTGTAGCTGTGGGAATTAGAACAAGGGCCTTTTCTGCAGTGGCCCTTGCTTTATGGAATATCCTCCCCTCAGAGATTAGAATAGGCCCAACCCTGTTGGTCTTTCATAAGACTTTAAAATGTTGGGTGAAGCAAGAAACTCTAAACCACTTCAGGCAAATGGCAGTTGAATCTCTTCTTAAACGCCTTTAATGATGAAGCACCCAGAACTTCTGGAGGCAAGCTGTTCCACTGGTTAATTGTTCTCACTGTCAGACTATTTCTCCTTAGTTCCAGGTTGCTTCTCTCTTGATGAGTTTCCATCCATTGTTTCTTATCCTGTCTTCAGGTGCTTTGGAGAATAGGTTGACCCCCTCCTCTTCTTTGTGGCAGCCCCCTCCCCCCCAAAAAAATATTGGAACACTGCTATCGTGTCGCCCCTGGTCCTTCTCTTCATTAAACTAAACAACCCCAATTCCAGCAACCGTTCTTTATGTATTTTAGTCTCCTTTCCTCTAATTACCACAAAAAAGATGTTGAGAGTTTGGAAAAAATTCAAAGAAGAGAAACTAAGATGATCAGGAGCCTGGAGACTAAAACATACGAAGAATGGCTACGGGATATGGGTCTGGCTTGGAGGGTCTTCTAAGCCATCCCCCTGCTCAGGCAATTTCTCCTTAGTTCTAGGTTGCTTCTCTCTTTAGTTAGTTTCCATCCATTGCTTCTTGTCCTTCTTTCGGGCGCTTTGGAGAATAGCTTGACTCCGTCTTCTTTGTGGCAGCCCCTGAGATATTGGAATAATGCTATTATGTCCCCTCTCGTCTTTCTCTTCATTAAACTAGACATACCCAATTCCAGCAATCGTTCTTTATATGCTTTAGCCTCCAGTCCCCTAATCATCTTTGTTGCTCTTCTCTGCACTCTTTTTAGAGTCTCAACATCTTCTTTACATCGTGGTGACCAAAACTGGATGCAGTCCTTAGTTCTAGGTTGCTTCTCTCCTTGATTAGTCTCCACCCATTGCTTCTTGTCCTGCCTTCAGGGGCTTTGGAGAATAGCTTAATTCCCTCTTCTTTATGGCAGCCCCTGAGATATTGGAACACTGCTATCATGTCCTCCCTTGTCCTTCTCTTCATTAAACTAGACATATCCAATTCCAGCCACCGTTTCCATCCATTGCTCAGACTTCTTCTCAGAAGTCTATCTGGATTGTTTGCAACAACTGAGGATGAGGTGAAAGAAGGCCTTCTGGTTTATGCATTTTTGCAGTAGATTCCATGAAACATTCCCCAAGTGACCTTTACTTTATTTCAAAATAAATATGATTGAAATAGGCAGGGTCAAAATGTGTTTCATTCTATGTGGAAATGTGTCCCAACGCATTAGGAACAAAAATGGAATATATAAGGCTTAATTTTAATTTGGTTTTTGCAGATCTCTTCCATCTGAAAGTATATTGCCAAAAGCAATGTTAATTTGCATGAGAAAATGTGTCCTAAATTAGAGATTGCTTTAGCTTTAGCTCCCCTAAGGTATCCTGTTCATATTAGAATCCCTAGCTAAGTTGGAAGCAATGCCATGTTTGTTTGAGCATCGCTGTTGACACACGGAAAATAAGGAAGATTATTTTAGAGGACAAGATTATTTCAAATGCCATGTTGTGAATGTCAAAAAGCTTTCCGGGTACATTGATATACATGTGATGGATGAGAGTAAGTCAGTTAAAATGATGGTCAGACAGATGCATTGACAGTTGTCTTTTTTAAGCTCAACAACCATTTTCTCTGCAACCTCGGTTGGCCAGTCTGTCCATTGATCTTGTTAAGAACAAAATATCTGGTTTTGTGAACAAGATCCACATCAGTAGAGTTGTTTTCCTCTTGAGGATTCCCATCCATGGAATCCTTCCCAAACCCTCTCTAAGTTTATTGAAATTAGCTTTCCTAAAGTCCAAGACTCTAGTCTGACTGTGTTTTGTTGCTTGTGCTTCCATAATGTTGAATTCCAATATTGCATGGTCACTCCCTCCCAAGGTTCCTGTGGTTTCAACATCTTCTATCACTTCAACCCTGTTAGTGAGAATTAGGTCCAAATGGCTAATCCCCTAGTTCCTTTCTCTACTTTTGGGGAGACAAAGTTGTCTGTTAGGTTTGTCAGGAACCTGTTTGATCTTCCACTTGGTGCAGAGTTTGTCTCCCAGTTGATGTCAGGGTAATTAAAGTCCCCCATTACTATTGTGATGTGCTTCCTACATACCTTAGTTGGCTGACTAGCAAAAAGTTCATCAATTACCTCTGTTTGGTTGGGTGGTCTGTAGTATACACCTATGGCAATGTCATTTTTTCTCCCTTTGATATTGACCGTAGTTTTCATCATTGTTGTGCTCTATTTCTGTAGAAATGTAGTTATTTATTATAGAGCAACTCCACCTCCTCTTTTATTTGATCTGTTTCTTTTAAATAATTTGAATCCTTCTACTGTGTGTTCCATTTGTGGGTTTCATCCCACCATGTTTCTGTAATGGCAACAATATCATATCTGCCCTCATTTACCTGAATTTCTAATACACCCTGTTTGTTGCTCATACTCTGTGCGTTGGTGTATAGACATTTGAGTCCTTTATGACTAACCCTGTGTTTACTTTCTACATAACCTGTGTGGTGCCTGAGTTCCCTATTTTCTTACCACCTGTTTGATTAGTGCACTTTGAGTGGCCTTGGGCAATTTTTTTTTAGTCACTTAGAAATAGAGAACACATAACCGTATGTTATAATAATAATATTGTAAGCCTGTTGTGTCTGAGGTTATGGCCAGATTAGGTAGAATCTCCTGAGAGACTCTTGGACTACAAGGAGATCAAATTAATTAATCCTAAAGGAAATCAATCCTGACTATCCTTAGGAAGGACAGGTACTGAAGCAGAAGCTCAAATAATTTGGCCATTAAATAAGGACTTCTTGGAAAAGACTCTGATGTTGGAAAAGATTGAGATGATTAGATAGTGTCATTCATGCAATGGGCATGAGTTTGGGCAGATTCATGGAGACAGTGGAGGACAAGGGGGCCTGGCATGCTATGGTCCATGAAATCATGAAGTGTAGAATAGAATAGAGCTGGAAGGGACTTTGGAGGTCTTCTAGTCCGGCCCCTTGCTCAAGCAGAAGAACCTATATCATCTCAGACAAGTGAATGTCAAGTCTCGTCTTGAAAATCTCCAGTGATGGAGCACCCACGATTTCTGGGATAAGCTATTCCACTGGTTGATTGTCCTCATTGTCAGGAAGTTTCTCCTTAGTTCTAGGTTGCTTCTCTCTTTGATCAGTTTCCAACCGTTGTTTCTTGTCCTTCCCTCTGTGCTCTGGTGAACAACTTGGCCCCCTCTGCCTTGTGGCAGCCCCTCAGATACTGGAATAACTGCTATCATGTCTCCCCTGTTTCTTCTTTTTTTAGACTAGCTAAACCCAAGTCCTGCAAATGTTCTTTGTATGTTTTAGTCTCCAGGTCTTTAATCATCTTAGCTGCTCTTCTCTGAATTTTTTCCAAACTCTCAACATTTTTTGGGTGATGTGGTGACCAAAACTGGTTGCAGTATTCGAGGTGTGGTCTTACTAGGGTTTTATAAAGCAGTACTTTTTGTGATCTTGATTCTATACCTCTGTTTATAAAATCCCCGATTGTATCAGCTTTTTTTGGCTGCTGCTGCACACGGCTGGCTCATAGTCAAGTGATCATCTACTAGGACTCCAAGGTCCCTCTCACAGTTATGTTTTTAAGCCAGGTCTTGCCCAATCTGTACATGTACCTTTGATTTTTCCTGCCCAAGTGTAAGACTTTGTTCTTCTCCACAATGAAACTCATTTTGTTGGCTAGGGCCCATTGTTCAAATTGGTCAAGATCTTTTGGGATCCTGAGTTTGTCTTCTGGGGTGATGGATATGACTTAGCAACCGAACAACAGCAAACAACAGTCCTTCCCATAGAACAAAAAGTGGGAGATTAGAGATACCAGAATGTACCAAGATGATCCATCTTCTGACCAGCAATCTTTGGGTTGCAGTTGCCGGTATCACTACATTAGTGTGCAACAAACAGCATGGCACTAGCACCACAATTCAAACATTTGTGTGTGTGTGTGTGTGTGTGTGTGTGTGTGTGTAGACAAAAAGTGTCTGCATCATTTTTTCCCAACAGAAGAGTGTATTTCTTTAAAGCAAATCTCCTTGCGATACACCAGGCCCCACTTCCTGTTTCATATCCGTGTTGATAAAATAAACCCACATGCATTTGAAAACGTGCTATAAGATTTTAATGAAAAAAATAGAAAAAGTGCATTTATTTTACAACACTACAGTAAATGATTCTCTCTCTCTCTGCATTTTTTTTCTCCTCTTGTTTTGTAAAGACATTGTAAAATATATACAGGGTTGCTTAGTGCATTTGTTACAAGAGAAAAGAAAGGGAAAGGGAAAAAAAGAAGAAAAGAAAATATCCAATCCCTTGCATAAATTACAAATATTTTACAGGGGTTTACTGTCGACTTGGACTTTGTAAACATTAGTCTGGTAGTTTCCATCCTTTAAATCAGCTGCAATACATTGTTTTCTGCTCATCTGCCTAGGAAGCCATTCTGCTGAATCAGATATGGCATTTGAAGGCCATGTTTTAGGTCTAGATCTCCCAACATGGAGATGACAAAGAAAAGAAAGGAAACCGAGACACCAGAGTTATTTTGTTTGGATCACATAGTAACACAATTCAACTAGCTGCAACTTGATACTTCTCACCCAACTCTTAGTTCATTGACAGCAGATTTAGTCTTTCGAATTATTGTATCCACACAGATCATTGTTCCTCAACCTCAGCAACGTTAAGACTGGTGGACTTCAACTCCCAGAATTAATTGGGTTCTGGCACTCTATGGTCTAGGGCAGGGGTAGGCAACCTTGGCTCTTTTATGACTCGTGGACTTCAACTCCCAGAATTCCTGAGCCAGCCATGCTGAGGGGAAAGGGAGAGGTTTCCAAGCTGAGCCATGCTGGCTCAGGAATTCTGGGAGTTGAAGTTCAGGAGTCATAAAAGAGCCAAGGTTGCCTACCTCTGGCCTAGGCCTAGGCCACTTTATGACTCGTGGACTTCAACTTCCAGAATTCCTGAGCCAGTATGGCTCAGCTTGGCAACCTCTCCCTTTTCCCTCAGCATGGCTGACTCAGGAATTCTGGGAGTTGAAGTCCACGAGTCATAAAAGACCAAAGTTGCCTACCCCTGGCCTAGGGCAGTGGTGACAAACCTATGGCATGCGCGCCAGAGGCAGCACTCAGAGCCCTCTCTGTGGGCACGTGCGCCGTCACCCCAGCCCTGCCTCCCCCGTGGCCTCCTCCTTACTGGCAGCCCCCCCCAGAGGAGAGTCACTCCAGGGTGCGACCCAGGCAGAGCAGGGCAACCAAGGACATGGCAGCCAGGCAGCAGGGACAAGACTCCGCCCTCGCACCCCATCATGCACAGATGATGCTGTGGGGGCCGACGGAGGGCGTGACCACCATGGCACTGCTGGACCACCTGGTCTGTGGAGGTGGTGGGTGGTCCTGTGGGCGGGTGAGGTGGGGCAGGGGGCAGAGCGGGGCACGGCAGGGGTTGGGGGGCAGAGCGGAGGGGCAGGAGCAGTTTTTGGGCACTCGCTGTCTAAAAGCTTCTTCGCCATTACTCGCCTAGGGATTATATGCAGAGTTCCTTGGACATTGCTGAAGTTCCGGTGAAATTTCAATTCCCTTTCTTTGGATGTCCCACTTCAATCAGGAACATTTATGTAAAAAAAAAAAAAAACCAACGTTCATTTATTTTTTAGATTTACATTCAACCTCTTTTAAAAACTCCAGACGGCACAGATAGCATATTTTCATCTAATTTTCCCCAAAATGAGAACACCAGCTAGTGGACTTTTTTTTTTTAACCAATCAGTGCTTTGAAAGCTGACAACGTTTCCTACAGCCATCCAATTTTTGCAAAATTGTTATTACCATTTAGGAGGCTAATAATTGAGATTTTATATATGTTTTACATCAGTGTTTCTCAAACTTGGGAACTTTAAGGCATGCTGGCTGGGAAATTCTAGGCGTTGAAGTCTACGTGTCTTAAAATTGTTTAGTTTTAAGAAACAGCGATTTAAATGCTTATTTTCTCCTGTGCCACGAATAGGACTAATGAGTACCTATTTTCCTTCTTTTCCGTGTTTTATTTTGTCTTTGTTCTATTGCATGTTATTTTTGTTGTTGTTGTTATTTTCCCTTTTTCTGCTGGGTTTTATTTCAGTTAGCTTCCATGGCACAAGGGGGGGGGGGTCTTCCTAGCCCACATCCTGTTTCATCATTACAACACATAGTTCCTTTGAACAGTTTGCATGGAGCCTGGGAGCATGCTGTAACTACCATGCTTCAACTGTAGTTAAGTTCTTGATTTAAAAAACCCTGATTTAGCGGACTTTGAATTGTCATAATTTACCTGTACAGTACATGCTTTTGAACATACCACAAAAAAAAAATCCTTCCAGTTTGCCAGAGATAAAATACACACCAGAATCATTTTTATGCCTGTGTAAAATGTGTGAAACATATAAAATACACCTGTTTTAAAGCCAATTCAGAGAGCAAGGATATTCTCTTTTAACAGACCCCTTTCCACACCTTTCTTTTATTAAATCAAGTGTTTTCTTCTGCAGGTACTTTCTGATACTTTTGGAATTGACATCAGGCAAAATTGTATTTGCACACTTCTAACTTTGGTACCCCATTATTCTTGTCGCGTAGACCTGGAAGTCTTTTAAATACTGTGGGATTACACCCTGTATTTGCTGTGCAAATTGCAAAAGCAGGGTGGCATTTGACGTGTGAAAAGCATTGCAAATATCTCTCAAAAACCATAGTTTCTAGGTGTCGTAGGTGCAGAATTCTGTTCATTTCTATTTTCTCTCCATTTTTTTTCCTAAGTTTTCCTAAGTTTCCACCAGATTTCTGCATCTATATGTAAGGCAGTTTTGAAAAATCCATAGGATGTTTTGTATTTGTTTTCAAGGTCATTTCACCTCATATAGGCTTGTTCATTGATTCTTTTCTTCCTGACGCAATGTTATTCTCTAGATAAATAAAATTCTGTACACTTAAAAAAAAACTGGAGAACTACATTGCAAAATTTAGACAAATTCAGTATAACTGCATTGATTCCCATCAATACAGAAATAACAATGTTATTCAAGATATAACAATTAAATACGTTTGCATTGACGTATGAAATAGTTCACCTGAACTTAATCAAAAATTTAAGAAGCAATTAAATCTGTTTCTACCCAAAACTTGAGCTAGGACCATTGCTTTATGGTGTGTGTTATTTTTGCTATGCATAATTGGTTCCTATGATAACTGCTCCATCTATCCTTCCCCAACCTTGTACCCTTCCAGATGTTTAAGGATAACAAGCTCTAGAATTCTTAGCCAACATGCATGGAAGCTTGCAGAATACAGAGGTTTCATGAAAATGTTGAAACATGCATTATGACATCTGAACACATCTGGAAGATACCAATTTAAGGGAAGGTTGTTTTAACCCATCAATCTACCTGCATTGTGTTGCAGGCTGGAAAGTCCATATCAGCATTTCCAGTGGCAATCAATTTAAGCTCTTCCTCTTCAACAATCGATTCACATTTTGCCATCCAAGTGCCAATGGAAGCAGATGTACACACATACACACACTCATGGCCACACACCCACATGGACATGCATGGATGGTGACTACCAGCTCCAGAATGGAGGCAACACCTTTCGTTTAGGATGGGGCCCTTTCTGTGTTCATTTTGCATGCGAGCCAGTCACAAACATCAATATCTTTCATTGGAAATCCCTGATTCTCCTGGATAGAATAGTGAGCTGAAACAAGAGGATCTTAAAGAGATGACATCCAGTATTAAATGATCTGCTGGATAACTTAATTCAGTCAATAAATTTCAGTGGATTTATTGGGTTCATCTGTTGTATCAGAAGCAACACTAAGTCATGTAGTATTTTAAAACTTAAAATGTTGCTTATGAAACGAGCTTTGAACTTTAGACCACAAATATTTATCCTAGGAGCCCTCAACATATCACTCAACAATGTCAACATATTCATAGATACCTTTCCTGGTGCCATAGTTTTCATGTCTCGGCTTTCTTTCTACATGAAAAAAATATCATTTATTCTTTTTTGAAAAAAGAAAAGAAAAGAAATGTTGTTATGTTGCAAAAGAAAATATCAGTCTTGTCTTTATTTCTAAGAAAGTCTCTGGATCCCCAATGGACAGTATAAGAGTTCTTAGAAAACCCGGAATTTAGTTCGGGAAAAAAAACCAAAGAAAAACAACCTGCTGATCAAAGAAAATAAGGCAGGGAATTTGATGGCAAATCCATATACATATATATATGGTATTTAAGGTATAACAAGATATGGTTTTTTTTCCCATTCACTTGACTTTCTGGATTCTGTGATGACTTCACTTGCACTATTTAATAACAGGAAAATAGAGTGAACTGAATTGTTCATTGGTAAGGATGACAATAAAGGGTCTTCAATCCAATCTCAACTCTGAGGATGGAGGTTCATTCTCCAGGCTGGTGGGTTGGTTTCCAATGATAACATCTTCAGTGGAGTTTAGGGATGTCAATGTTCTTCTGTTTATAAGGGCTTCATGTGGACAGTAGGTCTTGTGATGGGTCAGGTGTGGGTGTGTCAAGTGAAGGTCTTGTACTACAGGCATGTCAAACTCATGACGTCATGTGATGTCGTGTGACGTATCACTTTTTCCCCATTGCCGGCAATGGGGCGGGCACAGTTTTGGCGTGACGCATCCAGCCCGTGGGCCAGCAGTTTGACATGCCTGTTGTAATGGGTCATGATGGGTCAGGTGTGGGTGTGTCAAGTGAGGGTCTTGTAATGGGTCTTGTGATGGGTCAAGTGTGTGTGTCAAGTGAGTGTCCTGTGATGGGTCAATTGTCCAGTGAGGGTCTTGTGATGGGTCAGGTGTGGGTGTGCCAAGTGAGGGTCTTGTGATGGGTCAGGTTTGTGTGTATCAAGTGAGGGTCTTGTGATGGGTCAAGTGTGGGTTTGTCAAGTGAGGGTCTTGTGATGGGTCAAGTGTGGGTGTGTCGAGTGAGGGTCTTGTAATGGTCAGGTGTGGGTGTGTTAAGTGAGGGTCTTGTAATGGGTGTTCTGATGGGGAGGTTTCATCAGGTAAGGGTCACTGGGAGGTGAAATGTTGGTGGGAGGGGGACCTGCGTGGGATGGTTGAAGATCGATGCTGTCTCTGGTTAGCTGTGTGGTTGATTTGGGTTCTGAGGGGCTCTTATAAACAGAAAAACTGACATCCCCTAAATTCTGCTGAAGATGCTACCTAGCCTGGTAGCAAAACACTCAGAAACCAACCCACCATCTTGGAGAATGAACCTTCACCTTCATTCCACATCTAAACTACAGAGATTTGCATATCTAAACTTTCTCCATCTTGGTGCTATTCAACCGCAAGAATTCCAGCCAATGTGGAATTTAGTTTGGACATCCCAAAGGGGAATTCTGGAGATTAAAACCTCTAAATCACATAAGATAATAGAATTGGAAAGATGATCTCTAACGCATCCCTGCTCAGTGCAAGAACCCAAATTCAATCAGTGCAACAACACAAAGAATCCCTAATCGGTGGCTGTCCAGCTTCTGTTCTAACATCTCCAACTTGTGATCCAATCTGAACCCAACAGATCACAAAGACAGGAAAAGTAGGGAAAAAACAGTCTCCTATTCTGGTTTATCAACATGATCCAGAATGAAGAATGGTGAATTAATCAAGAATTCCTTGAAAAATAGCTCAGCCATATTGAACATTCCTTCTCTCCAGCATGGAGGGAATTTTTAAATATTTTGGTCACCTGGAGTTAAAACTAAGGCTTGTCAGTGCACTGTTAGTTGTGTGTGCTCTTGTAACTGCCTTCTCAGCAGACAATTTTCAGAAGGTAGAAAGTTGTGCATCTAATATTTAAGACTTTAAGGGCCTGAGTCTACTGTAATATAATAACCAGATTTCTCTTTCACTGGAATTACAAGGTAGGTCAACTGTGAATGGCCTTTTGGTATAGAAAACTAGGATATAACAGGGCAAGAGTACAAAGGGCAAAGATCCATTGTCATCTCCTCAGTTCAGTGGACAATGTAATTTCTTTTTGTTCCTTCCCAAGCAGTTGTTTGAGCCAAATTGGTAATTAGTAAGATAATATGCTTTAAAATAATTTTACTTTAAAGCAGGGGTCTTCAAACTTGGCCCTTTTATGACTTGTGGACTTAAACTCCCAGAATTCCTCAGCCAGCATGCTCCCTGCTTTGAAGTAAATTATGCTTTAAACACATGAGATGAGAAACATAAAGGCATAGGATTATGAGTTGTTGGACAATAATAACTAAACTTTCATCTCTATTCATTACTAGATCTAGGAAGAAACATGGAAGACAAAGACCAACATTGTCTGAGACTTGCTGGTTGATATCTGAATACATCTGTTATATTGTCAGTAAAGGAGCACAGTGGCTTCAATGGTTAGGAAGCTGGCTAGGAGGTTAGCAAGCCTGTTTGAGACCCAAGTGCTGTTGTGTGGTGGGGTTGAGCTCCTGTCCTTTGCTCCAGCTGGGGACATGAAAGGAGCCAACAACTAAGCATTTTCAGGGTGATTATGTTATCATCGGCTAATCCTTTCAACCCCGAAGCACCTTGGTGCTTCTGACATGAGTGCAGCAGCATTGATAGTAGAAATGTAGCTGATATACTGTATATTCTGCTTCAACCAGCAAATCATTGTTAGTTCCTGATAGACAAGGAAACTTATGGTCTAAGCAGGTTTTCAGCACCCTTTGATTAAGAATTGAACTCCCCCCCCCCAATTTGATGAAAAGGGCTGAAAGACCGTTTGTGAGAGTCCTGCTTTTCTTCGCCTTGACTGGTCTTTTTGGTTGGCCAAATTCATAATAATCCCTGGATCAGAATCCAAATTATTTTTTTAAAAAAACCAAACAGAATTCAATCCGAAGGATTCAGATGAGAAATTCACCAGCCTGCTTGGGCTGCTGTGAAACTTAAATGAATTCCAATCATTACTTCTAAATCAGGGGTCTTCAAACTTGGCCCTTTGATGATGTGTGGACTTCAACTCCCAGAATTCCTCAGCCAGTGTGCCTGGCTGTGGAATTCTGGGAGTTGAAGTCCATATGTCATCAAAGGGCCAGATTTGAAGATCCCCTGTTCTAAATGCTCCTCTAATCTCATAAATTAGCATAGGCGAGCTTTTAAGCATCAGCAGGTAGCTGTTTAAAGAGCTCTTTTTAATGCCTGACCATTACTTGCTTCTTCTCCCTAATTCACACAAAACAGGTTGTATTTCTCTGCTATTCACAGCCTTTCTGGTTTCGGTAATAATGAGGTTTTAGGCAAGGAAGTCATCACCCTAATGTAATTGTTAACATTCCAAGACAATGAAGCCAACTGGAAGACAGTTGAACAGTCATGAAAAAGAATCATGCAAGAAACTGTCATTGTAGCTTCTTCACTAGAACAGAATAACAGACTTGGAAGGGACCTTGGAGGTCTTCTAGTCCAACCCCCAGCTCAGGCAGCAGCAAACCCTATACCATTTCAGATAAATGGTTGTCCAATCTCTTCTTAAAAGCCTCCAGTGATGGAGCACCCACAACTTCTGAAGGCAAGCTGTTCCACTGATTGTCTTCACTGTCAGAAAAATTCTAGGTTGCTTCTCTCTTTGGTTAGTTTCCATCCGTTGCTTCTTGTCCTGCCTTCAGGCGCTTTGGAGAATAACTTGACTCCCTCTTCTTTGGGGCAACCCCTGAGATATTGGAACTTTGCACACCTCCCCATGTCTACAATCTTGTGATATGAATAGACATCTTCAAACCACCTATTCTGCAGGCACATTTTTCCAAGCTTCTAGACTAGCAGAAACAGAGGTGCAGGGAGGGGAGGTAGGAAATACATCTCAGAGCATGGAGTATTTTTAGTTACCGGAACCGTTCAATCCGCTCAGAAAAAGCAGCAATGCTAAATCCCATCTGACTGCTTGAATGAATTCTGCTTCCTCAAACAGAGCCGAGAAAAGGAGAGGGATGGCAATGCTGAATATTAATTAAGGAGACTGCACCATTCATCTTTGTTTGAATTCCCTTTTCTATTCTTTTTTCAAAACTACTGTATGTAGGTGTTGTCATATAGATTTGGGCCTTTCGCAATGAGCAGCCAAAGTAGGAAAAGATTGACAAGGCAATTAAGTAAAATCGGAATGCCCTGGGATTAGATCTTGTTAATCAGAATATCCATTTATCACAAGCAGAGGAGGAGGAGGAGGAGGAGGAGGAGGAGGAGGAAGAAGAAGAAGAAGAAGAAGAAGAAGAAGAAGAAGAAGAAGAAGAAGAAGAAGAAGAAGAAGAAGAAGAAGAAGAAGAAGAAGAAGAAGAAGAAGAAGAAGAAGAAGAAGAAGAAGAAGAAGAAGAAGAAGAAGAAGAAGAAGAAGAAGAAGAAGACCTGAATGAGAGATGAACTCAAAAATAAATTTGGTGAGTATTTTGTCAAAATTCACCAAAAAGGCAGCATGGAATAGATGGGGGCCGGATTTAAACCCCCAGCATTCCATATGATTTGTCAACTGGATGAGTTAATCTGCTCACATCCAAGTAACCATATTACATCATGGGGTGGTCAAATTCACACCCCACTAGGACTGGCTTGAGCCAGCAGAGGAGACATGCTGAGGACCCTGTCTGTCTAGGACAGGGGTCTTCAAACTTGGCCCTTTTATGACTTGTGGACTTCAACTCCCAGAATTCTTCAGCCAGGCACGCTGGCTCAGGAATTCTGGGAGTTGGAGTCCACAAGTCATAAAAGGGCCAAGTTTGAAGATCCCTGGTCTAAGAATTCTCCTGGGGTTCAGGAAAAGAGACTTTTCTGCTGTGGCCCCAGCTCTTTGGGAACACCTTCTCCACCCCCACCCTCCAAGGTGAGATCAGCTCCCCACCAGTCCTTCCACATGCTGACTGTGGAATTCTGGGAGTTGAAGTCCAAATGCCTTAAAATTGTCAAGGTTGAGAAACACTGTTCCACATGAACCTGAAGACTGGCTCTGCCAGATGATATGGTGCCCTAACAGGGGAACATCTCATTGGAAGTGGTTGTTCTATTAAGAGGTAATCCCACCCCTGCACATCATGTTCCCTCCCTCCCCATTCTTTTAACTATAGTTTATCTTGATTGGGATTTCTATTTTTATTCTTTTACAGATATTTGTTTGTTGGGATTTTCATGTTTTCAGGCTGGAAGCTGCCCATAGTCTTTTGCTACAAGATGGGCAACAAACAAATTTTATAAATCGATAACTAGAAAGTAAATAAATAGAAAGAAGGAGTGGGTTTCTACTGCACACTGCATATGTACCCACTAGTATGGTGGAATCTCCAGCTAGACTGTGTTGTGATTCCTCACCAGCCAGTGGACCCGGCAGCTGAGTCTGAGGAATCAGAGAAGGAGGAGGGGCCTGGAGTGATATCAGAGTCAGAGGAAGGAGCTCCAAGACTTACAGTCTGACAAGGAGCCTGGCCCCTCTCCTCGCGCTCAGGCTGAAACACAGCTGGGCTAGGAGTCTGAGTTGGACAGTGATGAAGAACAGCTGGGACAAATCCTGGATGCACAAATGCGCAGGCAAGAGAAGCGAGTAGGACAGAGGAATGCAATGAGGCAGCTCCAAAGGCTAAGGAGAAGGCATTAGGAAGCCACACTTGGGCTGCATAATAAAAGGGAAGATCTGGGAGGTGCTGGTGGCTGAAGACAGCCGTTCGTGTTAAGGAATCAAGTTTCAGTGAATTGTGTTTTGTTTGCCTTGGACATGGACTCAGGTATGTGAATAATAAAAGGAGATTGGTTTTTTCCTGTGGTTCCAGCCTGCTTGTTGGAAGAAGGGTTTCTCCTTGTGAGCTTAACAAGGACTCATGTAGGCTGATCCAGAACAGACTGGAGGGAGGTGTTAAGAGGCGACCAAGCTTAGAGTCTTTGCACTGCAGAAAGTGGCATAGACCTGACCTCTCTCAGAATGCCTGAATCTGACCGTTCCCAAGAGAATACAGTCAATCTGACAAGATTCTTGTAACATAAGTGATCAACAATAAAGCTTCTGTTTGAGACTGTTCAGGAGTGACGCTGGTTGCTTGTATCTGTGGTGCAAAGTGCCTCACAGCCCTTTGCACATATGCCTGCAAACCACTTGACCCATTTTACCCTAATTTGTTGTACACATCCAGGGCCCTAAAATTCACACACCCTTTAAAAACCTCACGGCTGAATTCACCCAGTATACTGGGTTTGACTAATTTGAATTTCAATTCATCTTTGTATAACCCGGTGTGTTGTGCCAACTCATTCCTTTGTACAGGTTGTGGTTCTACATCTTGTGTTAACCTAGAAAAATGTTTGCCTTCCCCTCTGATCTCTACTATATCTATCTATCTATCTATCTATCTATCTATCTATCTATCTATCTATCTATCTATCTATCTATCTATCTATCTATCTCCATCTATCACCTATCTATATCTATCATCTATATCATCTATCATCTATATCATCTATCCATCTTCTGTTATTTATCATCTATTTATCTATCTATATCTATCATCTATATCATCTATCATCTATATATATAGATGATAGAAGATATATATATCTTCTATCATCTATATATATCATCTATCTTCTATTTTATCTATCATCTATCATCTATCTGTCTATCTATCTATATCATCTATCATCTATATAATCTATCCATCTATCTTCAATCTTATCTATCAATCATCTATCTATCATCTATCTCATCTATCTTATCTATCATCTATCTTCTATCTATTTCATCTATCTATCTATCTATCTATCTATCTATCTATCTATCTATCTATCTATCTAAAAAAACATTTTCAGGGTCATGCACCAATTCTGACTGCTAAAACTGCAGGTGGTCCTTCACTTACAACCACACTGAGCCTAAACTTTCCATTGCTAAACAGGACCATTGTCCCATTTTACAACCTTTCTTGTCAGTTAAGTGAATCATCGCAGCTGTTAAGTTAGGAACACGACCCCATTGACTTTGCTCATCAGAAGGACGCAAAAGGTGATCAGGTGACCCCGGGACACTGCAAACATCATAAATACGAGTCAGTTGCCCAGCATCCAAATTTTGATCACGTGACCATGGGGCCTGCTGCAATGTTTGTAAGTGTGAAAAAGGATCATAAGTCACTTTTTTTCGCCGGTGTTGCAATTTTGAATGATCACAAAACAAGAGGTTGTAAGTTGAGGATCAACTGTGTTATAAAACCAAAGTAAAGAAACCAAGAACAAGATCTTGTCTCAAGCTTCTTCAAACTATTTGCTCTTTCAACATGGCTGTATTTTCTGACTTGAATTTCTCCTCGGCTCTTATCTGATATTTTGACTTGCAGATGTCAAAAAGTTATCCTTGGCAACCTTCGGGATAAAATAGGGGTAGCGTATCCATCTGCTGCATCAATTCCTGAAGCCTCGTTGAAAACATCTGTATTCATTCAACAGGCTAAGCCATGGTTCAATATGGTTTGCTGAAGAATCCTAGAGGCCTTGTCTGTTATAATCAATGTTTGGTTTTTCAGTATTCAGATGTTTGCTTTATTCCTTTGGATGTGCTGCAGATCATTCTCTCTGATTGCTATAATCAGCTCTTTGGAGACAGAATCTTGATTTGTTCGCTAAAGCAGTATTTCTAATCAAATTTAGGCATCGGTGTCAATAATCAATTCAGCATATCTGCTATCTTCCTGTATGGAAGCTCTACTTTATTGTGTGCTTTAATTGCACTTTAATGATTTGCAAATCCCATTCAGAGGAATTGGAAGATCATTTTTTTTACTTTACATAACAAATCATCAAAGTTAATAATAATAATAATTGTCGATAAGAAAGACAAAAAAGTCTGGATAGTGGACGTGGCAGTGCCTGGAGACAGCAGAATAGAAGAGAAAGAACTGGAGAAGATAACAAAATACAAAGACCTACAAATAGAAATAGAAAGACTGTGGCAAAAGCAAGCAAGGGTAGTACCAATAGTCATAGGCGCCTTGGGTGCAATCCCAAAACTGGAGCACCACTTGAACACCATTGGCATTGACAAATTCGCTATTAGTCAACTGCAAAAGGCGGTCTTATTAGGAACTGCTTCCATCCTGTGACGAGATCTGTAATACCATCAAACATCCACATCTGCCTATCCCAGGTCCTGGGTAAGGACTCGATAGGTAGACAAAATGCCAAATCCAGTCTGAACATCTGGCTGACTGTGCGATGATCCATAGTAATAATAATAATAATAATAATAATAATAATAATAATAATAATAATAATAATAATAATAATAATAATAATAAATCCTATAGCACACTCAATCATTCATTCATTTTATGTACCTCTCAAAACCTCACAAGCTTTTAGCTCCTCTAATTTTCAAGGTTATGGGATCTGGGTTTTGTTTTGTTTTGTTTAAAAAAATGATGCTGCCAAAAAAAGCAATTTCTGTTCTTCATCATCCTAAAATGAAGCTGCATTTCACATTGCTGAAATCAGCAACACGTTGATTGATGTTTCCACAGTCCCTTAGACATCAAAACAGTATTGAAATATACATTTTAAAGTCCATAATAGTAGTAGAATGCATGTGTTCCAGCATCTCCAGAAACGGTGAATGCTCCAACACTGGAAGTTTTTAAGAAGAGACTGGACAACCATTTGTCTGAAACGGTATAGGGTTTCCTGCGTGAGCAAGGGGTTGGACTAGAAGACCCTTCCAACTCTGTTACTCTCATATTCTGTTATCTCTTTCTAAATGGCTTGCCTTTGTAAAGAAAAAAAATTAAATGTCTTAAATTCAATCCCAGATATTAATATAAACACTCTAAAAGAAAGACATGCTATAAATCTCAGATTTCTATTCTATCTTTTACAACTCTTTCTTTTCCTACTGCAGATAATCCTCGACTTAAAACCTTTCTATTTAGTGACCGGTCAAAGTTACAACGGCACTAAAAAAAAGTGACTTATGAATCTGCTCAGTCATGTGATCAAAATTCAGACCCTTAGCAACTGGCTCATATTTATGATCATTGCTCTGTGGTGGGATTCAGCCAGTTCATACCAGTTTGGCAGAACCAGTAGCTAATTTTTTGTTGCCCAGGCCCAGAACGGACTTCTGGAAGCAGCATCCACACAAAGAACCAGTTGTTCACATATTTGAATCCCACCACTGCCATTGCTGTATCTCGGGGGTTACGTGATCTCCTTTTGGGAACTTGTGACAAGCAAAGTCCACGAGGAAGCCAGATTTACTTAACTGCTGTGTCACTAACTTAACTCCTGCAGTGATTCACTTAAGAACTGTGGTAAGAAAAGTCGTAAAGCGAGACAAAAGTCACTTAACAGATGTCTTGCTTAGCAACATAAATTTTGGGCTCCATTATCATAAGTCGAGGACTACCTGTAGGTGGAACATGCCGCCATTTTTTCTCTTGAATAATCTCTTATTTAATCTTATAAACGATAGAACTTGCATTTCCCTCACCCCACCTCCAAATGAAGTGGAAAATCAAAACTGTGGAATTAGATTCTTGAAAAGGCAACTTTCAATTTATGATAGAGAAAAAGCACAACAGCAGAGGTGGTAGGGAAGCATCATCTGGGGAGGGAACCACAGAGTAATTGAATAGCAAAATAGATGTTTTGCATGCTCAAAGCCCAAGAAGGAAAATTTTCAGAAGGAAACACATTTCTATATGAATTTTTTTTTTTTGAGGGGGGAAAATTGACCCAAAAGACTCCCTCCTTTAAAAACCTAATCTCTATAGGAAAATGTTATTTGCTGCGATTATGAATCAGTTGCTGGTACATAAGAAGTAAGGGAAGCAGCTTAGCTAGTAAACATCTCAGAACACGCTACTCTTCGTGTAGCTATGGAACAAGGCGACTGCGTGAACAGAGAACCTGAGGATCAGACGGTAGAACTTATTTTCTGAATATCTATAAGTAAGAATTAGACTTTCGCACGTGTCTCCTAAATTTCTACGCCACTCAATTTTATGGGTACATTTACTCTGAAGTCAGCACATCCTCCTGTTGGAAGTTAGCACCCACCCACCCTCCTAGAGAAAGAAATATTTTGGGGGGGATATTAAAAAGCAGAATATTATATTTCCCCAAAGGATCTTAAAGGCAGAAAAGCAGGCCCAGTTTTCTTAATAGCCCCAGGTAGATGCCAGATCTGTAGAAATGTAAATTTGATAATCCTATTCAGAAAAGTTGGGGCCTGGAAGCTTGGAGCTGATGAGATTAGAAAGACAAAGACCCCTAAAATCTACATACCCCACCCAAACTCTAAAGACATGACCTTTAGGACATAATAGGATTAACCCACCAATACCAGAAAGGCACACTGAACCTCAAGTCAAAGTTCATGCCACAGGAACAACTCCAAACACAAAAGCCCAAGAAGGTATAAAAACCCACCACTCCCAGCAACATTTGGTCAGTTTTCCCAGAGCCATCTTTCTGTCTGGCTCTGCTCTTCAATAAACTGCAACCTTCTTTCTAAAGCAGTCTCCATTTTGTTTATTCCCAGCTTGGACTGGACCCTGATGAAGATTTTTCTTTCAACACTGCCATAGCTCTGATTTGTAAGCATTTGGGTAATCAGGCCTCAGGGAGACTAATTAGCACTTAGCACATCCAAAACTATGATTTATGAGGAGCTACCATAGAGAAACCCTTCTTAAACTAGTTTGTGGCTGCAATGATTGCACATCTCTGCACTTGAGTGATCCTGTTGTATCCAGTCCAGACATACTGAATTACCCTCTTAAAATTGAGGCTGATTGGAAAGATTCTAAACAAGAATAGGGATTCATGCAGAGACACCACAGGGAAATCTTGTCTTGTGAGATATATATTTATGTTTCTCCTTTCTACGTTAATTTGCTTCTCACTGCACCCGGATAATCCTCTCGGTTTGGGGATCTCTGGATCGTAACTAAGTCTCCTCAGAGGTATTTTTGTGGAGGAAATTCCAAAGAGAATCTAGCTTTATGCTCATCTAGTTAAAGCAACTCCACTTAAAATCTTTCGTCGGAAGCAGAATGGCAATTGCTTATATTAACTGTGCCAAGGAAGGAAGGAAGGAAGGAAGGAAGGAAGGAAGGAAGGAAGGAAGGAAGGAAGGAAGGAAAGAAAGAAAGAAAGAAAGAAAGAAAGAAAGAAAGAAAGAAAGAAAGAAAGAAAGAAAGAAAGAAAGAAAGAAACTTGGCCTACATCATATCATCAGCAAGAAAACAGGGATCCTTCCTGAGACCAACCATCGTTTCCCCCCCACACACATTAGTATTAGTATTAATACCCATTTCTATTTTTATTCAAAACAAGGGATACCCTGTCTTCTTTTGTGAGAAAATAAAAATATTCATCCACCTCCATGTACCATTCTTGTTCAAGCATTCCCAGATACAATTCCTGTGCATGCAGGTTACAACTGTACACCGACAAACACGCAAACACCCTGCCAGGCAAACTCATGACAACTCACACCAAAGGAAAATTAACAACAAACGACGACGTAAAAAAAAACACAAAAGTGAAATAAATAAGACCTTTTAAATAAATTAATTAAATAAATAAATGGATAGATAAAACATCCATTCATTTTGACGGTTCCTTAAATTGCACCCACACAACAGAGAGCTCTACAAGCCTGGTGGATATTTGAAAGACCGACGGAAAGTTAAAGAAAAATCATTTAAAATCCACACGCTGCTTCCGAGCGTCCGTTCCATCCTTGTTTTCCTTGCCTATGTTCATAATGCATATCCGTTTTTTTACAAAATGCATGCTTGTATTTTTTTTAAAATATATATATATATATAAGTATATTTATATATTTTCCAGAAGGATTTGACCTGGCAAGCAAAAGTAACCTTCCTTTTCCGCCTTGCCCTTAAAGACAAATTAAAAAAAGTGAATACAATCTAATAAAATCTAGCCTTTAAAAAACGGAGAGAACTTACAAGGGTTCGCTCGGTATAATTGACCATTTACAGTTGCATGCTTGACTCAGCAAAAAAAAAAAAAAGAAAGAAACTGGAAAACTGCAGCTATTTCCTATCGCCTCCACTTTTTTTTTTTCATTTCTCTCCCCCCCCCCCTTTTTTTGGATCAAAGAAAGCAGGCCAGAACACAAATTTCTCCAGAGGAAGAATCGGTAGAAAATCAAAACGATATACCTGATGCTTCGATAAGATACTTTTGTTAGTCACATGGCACTAGTAGTGGAATTGTGCGTGTGCACCCGTACCCACACACTCAACACTCGCACACACACCCTTAGTTCACACACATCACGACCTGCTTAGGAAGGAGAAGAAAGAGGTTTTCGTTTTGTTTTTTGTTTGTTTGTTTTTTTTAGGTCAAAGAGTGCCAAACGGCACGAGAAAGCTCACAGGTGTGTAACTTTGGAATTTAAATACCCAATTCCCATCACCTCAGATCGCGGATCGTGGAGGGAAGGGAAATTGTAAGGCATTATTTTTGCTGGAAAATAAGTCTGTCCGTGCTTCGTGCGCCAGAGCTGAGTTTCAGGGGAGTAGTGTCCTTCCCTTGAATTCCTTCTTCTTCTTCTTCTTCTTTTCCTCCTGGGTTTATGTTAACCTCACTCTGGTTCACTAGAGGAATTGGTTCTTTTTGTTTTGTTTGTTTATTTTAAAAAATAATAATCTTAGGAAACAAACGCCACCCACCCACCCACCAATCCCTGCCAACAAAGTGCCTTCAAATAGATTTCCGTCGTCTCATCAGCCTGTGATGGTCCGTAAAGCTGTGCAATCCAGGGGAGATTGAACTGATGGGAGATGGGAACAGGCTGTTTTTTAATGTGCTTGGTGAGATCTCCTCAATCTTGTAGGAGATGGAGTGAAAGTACTGGAGGTTCAGTTTGGAGCTGAAGGAATTTTGCTGGGAAACCACCCGGCTGGTGTATTCATGGGACCTGTAACACATGCAGGAACAATCAGACTGAAGATCCGTCACCTCGGCCTTGTACCGTGGGCGGCCATGTTGAGAGTCTTCTTGGATGTGGACCACCATGCTACTCCGGTTTCCCGCCTGGGAGGCCCTCTCCTCAGCCTCCCGTCTCTCTTCCTCGATGTTCATGAACAACCTGAGAACAACCAGATTGAGGAAAGCCCCGATGACGGTTAATCCCACCAGGATGTACATAAAGCTAAAGGCCACATAGAGCGGCTTCTTCTGAAGAGCTCCTTTCGTCTGAAGGGCCACGTAGTCTCCGAACCCGATTGTAGTCAATGTGATAAAACAGTAATAGAAGGCCTGAAAGAAGGTCCACTCTTCACAATGAGAGAAGGCAGCTGCTCCGATGCAGAGGGTGCCGATGCAGGAGAAGAAGCCGACGGCCACCATGTTCTCCATGGAGACCTCGATGCTTCTCATCCGGCAACACTTCTTCATCCGTTGCAAGAGGTACTTGACGAAGGTGTTCATGCGTTCGCCGAGGCTCTGGAACATGACAAGGGTGAGTGGGATGCCCAGGGCAGCGTAGCACATGCAGAAGGCCTTCCCTGCATTCGTCCCAGGGGCAGCGTGGCCGTAACCTGGAGAAGCAAAAGGACAACATGGATAAGTGATGGAAGAGGGAGGATTGCAACTGGGGAGGGGGCAGACATGACTAGAGCCCTCAAGATATGAGGAAAGATCACAATGTTTGAGAAAAAACAGAGGGAGATGGTATGCTCCCTTATCCCAAAAGTGTTTTTTCCCAGAAGTCAACTGGACTTTCTTGGGGGGGGGGTTGTCTTGGAAACCTTTTGCTTCTCATCCAAGAAGCTTCTTCAATTTTGATTAATTGGTGGGGTTCCAAATCCCACCGTTCAGCTTTAGCACATCACCTTGAGGTTCAGTACCATGAACAAGAGAGTAGACCTGCCTATGGAGATTCTCAATCAAGGGTCTTCAAACTTGGCCCTTTGATGACGTGTGGACTTCAACTCCCAGAATTTCTCAGCCAGCCTCCATTTTGTTTGTTAGATTTAAGACAGGGGTCTTCAAACTGGACCCTTTTATGACTTATGGACTTCAACTCCCAGAATTCCTCAGCCAGCGTGCCTGGCTGAGGAATTCTGGGAGTTGAAGTCCACAAGTCATAAAAGGGCCAAGTTTGAAGACCCCTGTTCTCAATCATCCAGCTCATAGCTGTCCCAAAGGTTCTTCTTTTTTTTCCAAAGACAGTTGGACTTTCTTGGTATTCTCTTTGAAAACATTTCTCTTCTCATCCAAGAACAACCGAAGCTTCTTGGATGAGAAGCAAAATGCTTTCAAAGAAAAAACCAAGTTGGAAAAAGCACCTTTGGGACATCCAAGCTCAGAAAGCACTAAGGATCCCTCACCTCTTGCATACCCTCACTTTATGATCACATCACTTAGTGATGGAAATTTTGTTCTCAATTGTCACTGTCTACCTATATAGGGGAGGTCATTGTGGCTACTACCGGGTACCATACAGTGTATGTGCATTGTAGTCCACAGAATCGGAAAAATGTGGACTCCGAAATACAGCTGCCATCCTGGCCACAGGAAGTTATCTGGCCTTGAATTGGTTGTTAGGGCCCACCCCTTCTAAGGACTTTTTTCAAAGGAGCAAGATTCCTCATTACCTGGAAACGAACCATTTGCAAATCATCATTTACTCCATGCACCGTTTCCCAGGGTTAGCTTCAACCACATCAAATTAATTTCCTATATGGAGCATTTTTACAGAGAATGTTTGGGACTCGTGCGCTGCCTGAAATGATTCCACCTCAGAAAAATGCTTAATATTCTTTTTCATCCTGCAATCCAGAATTAGAGTCACTGGGAGTCGTGTGGCATATACATTTACATCATTATTGTTAATAATATTTCATTAGCCATCATAAAGTTTATAATTAACAGCCTTAAATTATTATTAAAAACACTTTTTGCAGTTAGTCTAAAAAAAGGAGATACTGCACTTCTGGGAAAAGGCTATTATTGATAAGGAGAAGGAGAAGGAGGAGGAGGAGGAGGAGGAGGAGGAGAGGAGGAAGGAGGAGGAGGAGGAGAAGAAGGAGAAGGAGAAGGAGAAGCGAAGAAGAAGAAGAAGAAGAAGAAGAAGAAGAAGAAGAAGAAGAAGAAGAAGAAGAAGAAGAAGAAGAAGAAGAAGAAGAAGAAGAAGAGGAGGAGGAGGAGGAGGAGGAGGAGGAGGAGGAGGAGGAGGAGGAGGAGGAGGAGGAGGAGGAGTAGGAGGAGGAGAAGGAGAAGAAGAAGAAGAAGAAGAAGAAGAAGAAGAAGAAGAAGAAGAAGAAGAAGAAGAAGAAGAAGAAGAAGAAGAAGAAGAAGAAGAAGAAGAAGAAGCCTGCCATATGACACCCCAGACTTAACAATTGTCGATAAGAATAAAAAAGGCTGGATAGTGGACACAGCAGTAACCTGGAGACAGCAGAATAGAAGAGAAAACACAAAAAGCAATACAAAGATCTGCAAATAGAAGGAGAACGAGCAAAGATAGTACCAATTGTGATAGATGCATTGGGTGCAATCCCAAAACATCTGGAGAACCTGAACACCATCAGCACTGAGAAATCCCCATCAGTCAATTGCAAAAGGAAGTTTTGCTTGGAACAGCTTACATCCTGCAACAATAACTTTAACACCATCAAATATCAACATCTGCCTATCCCAGATCCTTGGGAAGGACTTGATAGGAGGACAAAAATGCCAAATCCACTGTAAACATCTGGCTGACTCTGCAGTGGACCATTGTAATAACATTCTTTTGAACTAAAACAAGGACAACAATTGAAATGCAGCCCTATCCAAAGAATATGATCAAGTTATTACAATTCCAAGCTCAATGTCTCAGTTATCTAGATTCAGTTAACAAGAGCACACATTCTTCTGAAAACTATATTTTGCTATTTTTCTGCTGCAGAAGAAGACCGTGGGCAATTTAAATCAAAAATTCCCTCTTTGGAAAAGTCAAAGGAACAGGCAGTCCCCAAAGCCTAATATTCAACCTCAAGGGTCCTCCAAATGTGGTTATTAAATTATAATTGTTAATGTGACATCGGGGAAAAATGATTGAAAACCTGGATGGAGATTAATCCAATTACCTATATTTAATGCAATTTTAATGTAATTTGCATGCAAATGAAATCCATTTCATTTTCCCACTCCTGTTCTCGCCACTTTATAGACTGTGGTTCTCTATTGCCGCATTTGAAGACCAAGGGCAAACCACAGCTCGGAAACATAAATCATTTTTTAAAAAATAAAAAAAAGCTTTTTGAAAATCTATGCAGGTAGCCCTGAATTTATGATCACAACTGAAACCAAAATTTCCAATGCTAAGCAAGGCGGTTGCTAAATGACCAATTTTACAACCTTTGTGCCATGGTTGTTAAGTGAATTACTCCCTTTGTTAAATGAATCCAGCTTCCCCCATTGACTTGGTTGTTGCTGTCAGTTGTTAGACAACAGACAGAGTGATGATCTGATCTGGTGGAGAGCAAATCAATCCAAACATTTCGACAGCAAGGTGGCTTTTGTTCCTCAGAAGTTTGGCAAAGACGAGATTTAAAGATATCCACCAAGTATTAACAGTGCAACTGTGGAGGTGGTTAGTATGTAGTATCAAGTTTCTAGGTGTTCAGTTGACAAGGAAGCTGGCTTGGTCACTCCACAGTGAGATACTGGTGAAGCAAACACAGCCACGCCTGCATTTTCTGCATCGTATGAGAAGAGCACATCTTCCTTCCCCTGTCCTTACCACTTTCTACAGAGGGACGATTGAAAGCATCCTGTCATATTGTACTACTGTGTGGTTTGGAGGTATTACAGTTTCAGACAGAAAGGCAGTGCAGAGAGTGGTGAGGACGGCAGAAAAGATTATTGGAAGTTCACTTCCTTCTATCCAGGACATGGCATCTAAGCGATGCTTGATCCGGGTCTGCAGTATTGTCAGACTCTACACATCCTCTCCATGACCAGTTTTCTTTGCTAATTTCTGGGAGGGGGCTTCTCAGTATCCAAAGCAGAACAACCAGATTGTGTAATAGGTTTATACCATATAGTATCCATCTTGTTGACTCTTAAGACTCTTTTTTGCGCTGTGCATTCCAAATGGTCTCTGTGTGTGTGTGTGTGTGTGTGTATATACAGCATGTGTGTGTGTACAGTATTATATGTATGCCTGTATATGTATGTATATATGTGTGTGTGTATAGTATATGTATATGTATAGTATGTGCATGTGTGGGTATGGGTGTGTGTGTATAAGTTTGCAGGAGGTATCTGATCATCATCAGCTCCCACTCTTGTGGGAGCTGCACTGAATGGTATCTGCTTCTGGATACCATTCAAGGTGCTGGTTACCACCTTTAAATCCCTACATGGCATGGGATCAGGCTATTTGAAGGATGTCTCTTCCCCCTTAACATCCACTTGGCCCACCAGGACTGGAAGGCAGGGTATGTTACAGGTCCCATCGATTAGGGATGTACATCTAGTGCGACCATGAACAAGGGTCTTCTTGGTGGTGGCCTATGGAACATTCTGACCCAATGTAGAGTTGGCCTCTAACATAGTGCTTGTAGAATATGCAAACCTCAACTCCGGTACTTGCCAGACAATCTGAGTGTGCTGCCAGAGATTATTGATATGTAATCTAACATCAACCAGCTATCCTCAAGATACACAATGGGTACTTCTGAACCCAAAATCTGCCACATTGATTTTCTCAAACCTCTTCCCCCCCAAACAAATGAAGTTATGGAGCTTATGTTCATGAGGTACTGTACTCCTAAATTCTGCATTCTCTTGCATGTCTGGAAAATGAGTATCTTCATCCAGGTCAGAATACAGGAGAATAGAATTGGGAGGAACCTTGGAGGTCTTGTAGTTCAACCCCCTAGACAGGAAACCCTATATCAGGAGTCCCCAACCCCTGGTCCACAGCCCGGTGCTGGGCAGCTGCCCATTCAGGACTGGGCCACACAAGCAGTGGGCGAATGCACAAGTGTGTGAAGCCACATTTGTGCAAGCAGCATGCGTGTGTGCGAAACTATCCCCGCCACTGCTATCACCATTCCGGTCTGCAGAGCTGGAAAAGTTGGGGACTGCTGCCCTATATTATTCTGAACATATGGCTGTCCAATCTCTTCTAAAAAAAAAAAACCTGCAGTGATGAAGCACTCATAGTTTCTGGAGGTACACCATTCCACTGATTAATTGTTCTCACTTCCAGGAAATTTCTCCTTAATTCTAGGTTGGACCTCTCCTTGATAAGTTTCCATTCGTTACTTCTTGTCCTGCCTTCTGGTGCCTTGGAAAATTGATATGACTGCTATCATATCACCCCAATCCTTCTCTTCATTAGACTAGACATACACAGTTCCTGAAACCATTCATCGTACGTTTTAGCCTCTAGCCCCCTTTGTTGGTCTTCTCTGATAATCAGTTAGCACTTTCCACATGCCAATGGAGGCTTTGTTATGGCAATTCAAGTTTTATTTGCTGCGCATCTTGCGTCCAACAAATCTGGACAGCTTACAACATAATTTTTTTCCCAGAAATTATAATCAAATATGATTTGCTTTGGTCAATGCAATGCAAAAATAATTTTGACTCAAACCAAAGAACTTCCTTGAAAAAGTTCTCCAAGAAGCAGATTCTAGTAGGCATGCAAACTTTGAGTGTCCCACCCACCCAGCCCACCGCCAGATTTTCTATCAAAATAGCTCAGCTGATTTCCACCAAATCTTGTTTAAAAGTGAATTTCAGGACAAAGGAAATGCGGTCTGGAACATATATTTCATTTGTAAAATTCCTATGATTTTTTTTTTTTTACAGATTATGTGCTCTCGAGTTATCTTCAACTCTTAGTGACCACAGAGATAGCTTTTCTCCAAGAGAGCCGTGGTGGCACAGTGGTTAGAATGCAGTACTGCAGGCTACTTCTGCTGACTGCCGGCTGCCAGCAGTTCGAGTCTCACCAGCTGAAAGTTGACTCAACTTTCCATCCTTCCAAGGTCAGTAAAATGAGGACCCAGATTGTTGGGGATGGGGGCAATATGCTGACTCTGTAAAATGCTTAGAAAGGGCTGTAAAGCACTGAGAAGTGGTATATAAGTCTAAGTGCTATTACTATTATTTACAGGGTGCTTTTCTGCAAGGGTATGCCTGAGGCAATTTACAGCAAATAAATCAAACATCGTTTCCGTTTTTCACTGAATGGCAAGGCAGATTGGATGGTCACCAAGTTCCAGTTTTTCACATTTTACGACTCTGAAACCAATTTACTACCAGAGAGGAGACTGTGGAAGATGCCAACAGCTGGCCTGACTTCTCCATGGTGAGAAGCCAAGTAAGATCAGATCTGTTTGGAAATATTAGGGCTGCAGTCTGGTGAGAAGAGACAAAACTTACCCCAGAAAAAAAGAGAATAACAAATAATTTCTTTATTGCCATTAAGAAAACTGTGCTGTTGTCTTCAGGCATTCATTAAGGATCAAAGCGAACTCAAGAACATTTTTAACTTTAGGACAATAAGGCACCAGCAGTTACAAACTCCGAATGTCCCTTTAAAGAAAGCTATAAATAGCTTGCTTAAAAATCCCTGCGGTAGGAACAATTATTCCACTCAGAAGTCTACAAAGTGCATAATGTGAGCAAAACGTGTGTTTTGCAGGCTATAAAGTAAAATTGAATTAATTAGAATTATAAAGGCAGCCAAACTTTCCTTGATGCTAGGCAGTGAATTGTACTAACACAGTGGTTCTCAACCTTTTTAATGCCGCGACCCCCAACCGGTCGTAAGTCGAGGACTACTCAACTGGTCGTAAGTTGAGGACTACTCAACTGGTGCAGCACCATTTGCAGAATGGGACTTTTGGCAGGCTCAGCAGGGCAGAGACCGCCTGGACAATTCCTATTGGCTTTTGAAAGCCAATAGAATTAGACTCCATTCGAGAGAGTCTATTCTATTGGCTTTCAAAAGCCAATAAAATAAAAGGGAGTAGCACAGCTAAGGAAAAGGGGGAAAAAATGGCGGACTACGTTGTTTGGCGACCCCTGTGAAATGGTCGTTCGACCCCAAATGGGGTCCCGACCCACAGGTTGAGAACCACTGTACTGACAGATGAAGATGAACACACTGAACTTCAGTTGAACCTCCTTCATCATCCTGGGGAGGGTTGGACTAGAAGACCTCCAAGGTCCCTTCTAATTCTGTCCTTCTGAAATAAGCATCAGAATCCAGTGGCTTTGGTTTCATAAAGTCCATCACTTTTGTCTGTCTCTTTATTCAGAAAAGCAGAAGTTTTCTCCAAGACCAGAAGGATGGCTGCTGCTGCATCATGAAAAGTTATCCTCACCCCACCCTGCCACAATGAGGTTATACGTAAATCTCGTTGACATAATTCAATGCTTGTCAGAAAATCAAACAGATGACAGCAAAGAGGCAAGGTTGAAAGAGTCACTCAAAGAGAAGGAGACAATGGCCACAACATATGCACTTCCATTCAAAGTCAGCCGACAACTGGAGCAGCACAGAAGCCTGCTAAAATGAATCAGTTGAGCAATCAACCAACTCAGCATGGACAACCACTAAAAACAATGCTGGGGTTTTAGTAGTAGGGGGAAATATTTGTAGCTCAGCGTTGAATTGTGAAGTCCTTGGTGCTCTCTGAACTTGGTTGGGGTTTTTTTTGCAGAGATTTCATTCCTCAACTAGGTAATGATGCACTGATGATGTTACCTAGTTAGGTAATGAAATGTCTTCAAGAAAACAATCAAGTTCAGAGAATACTAAGGACTCCATAGTTTTTAGCAGTAGAATACAGAATAATAGAGCTGGAAGGGACCTTGGAGGTCTTCTAGTCCAACTCCCTGCTCAGGCAGGAGATCCCAAAGCATTTCAGACAAGTGGCAGTCCAATCTCTTCTTAAAAGCCTCCAGTAATGGAGCACCCACAATTTCTGAAGGGAAGCCGTTCCACTGATTAATTGTTCTCACTGTCAGGAAATTTCTCCTTAGTTCTAGGTTGGTTTTCTCCTTGATTAGTTTCCATCCTTTGCTTCTTGTCTTGCCTTCTGGTGCTTTGGAAAATAGGTTGGCCCCCTTGTCTTTGTGGCAACCCTTCAAATACTGGAATATTGCTATCATGTCAACCCTAGTCCTTCTTTTCTCTAGACTGGCCATACCCAGTTCCTGCAATGATTCTTTTTTTTTTAACAAAATTTTATTAAATTTATATAGGTGAGGAAAAATAGGAACAATACAGGTATGGTAAAGGGAGGGGTAAAAGGAAAGGGGGAGGGGAAGGAAATAAGGAATTAGGGTAAAATAAGGATAGGCAAAATCACATATTTCAACAAAGCAACTGTCCGGATCATAATAATGAGTATAATATCACATTCAACCATTTTTAACAAAGCTTAAACTGTAACACATTAAAAACAGTTAGTAAACAAATACGTTGATCTATTAAGTAAACACTACTAATAAAATCTATAAAAAAAATCCTAACAATCAAAAGTAACAAACGAAAATCAGTAAATCAGGAAAAGTAATCGTATCATCAAAATGTTAGTTAGAACTCGATTAAAAATCAGTCATCTATTCTAAAATATTAAATCCTTCAAGTTCTAACCTATCTCTAACCATTGATAAAATTTTTCCCAAGTTCTAAAATAAATTGAATCAACTTTTTCTTTCATTTCTAATGTTAGTCTATCCATTTCGCACGCTCTAAAATTTTGGTAATAATAATCTGGTCAGATGGCAGATTCTCATTTTTCCAAAATTGGGCAAATCCTATCCTTCCTGCAATGATTCTTCATATGTTTTCATCTCCAGGCCTTTAATCATCTTAGTTTCTCTTCTCTGCACTCTTTCCAAAGTCTCAACATCTTTTTTCATAATGTGGTGACCAAAACAGGATGCTACAGCTAAGTAACTATACTAGTATAGTAGCTATACTACTGGATGCTGTAGTTATGGCTTACAAAGACCAGCTGGTTCCTCCTTTTCATTACTAGTTGCTTCAGGTTTGATTTTCTTCTACTTTTAAACAATGCATTAGGGTTTGATCAATCTGAGACATAAATAAAAGAAAATCATTGAAAAACAAGCAATCCATGCGTTTTGGATCCATGGAGAGGAGTTGAACAGTGCTACCCCCTTAGGAATCCATGGAATTCCATCCGCAGAATGAAAAAAATTGAAGTGGCATGAGGTTATCTACTTTGACATCATCATGCATATTCGTCTATCAAATGCCTCCGTCTACCATGTTGGCATGTGTGGCCAAGCCAACTCTGAGAAAGACATAAGTAGAACTGATGTGATTAAGAACATCATTAAGAATACACTTCAAGGCACATATTCACAAGGGGCAAATTGGACCGAGCACCGGGTGCCTTTTTTCCAAATAAATATCTGAAGGGTTGATGGACAGCGGAAGCTAATGAGGTCAGGATTATATATTCAATATCTTGTCTTGTCTCATCTAAGTCAGCCCTGATACAGCCCAGCAACCATGAAAGAAATTCACAGGAGTCTGAAAATCGGGAAGGAATGTGAGGCTGGATTCACGTAACATGGCAGGTAAGATCTGAACGGAGTTGACAAGTTGGTAGAGCAACATCTAGCCAAGGATGGTGATTTTGAAAAAGCAAACACTCAGGCTTCGTTATACTCAAACGACAGGCTATCTCTGTCTGGAAAATCTCTGAGTGGTAGGCCAGACTAGGAAGTCAACATCTCAAAAAGAAGGTAAGAATTAATGACTTCCATGTTATGGCCCAGCAAACTACACGGACTTGGTAGCTGAATTTTGAAATCAGCTGGGGTTGAGCTGAACTCAACAGTGTTTATCTTTGTGGTTCAGCATACAGGTACTCTCAACTTATGACTGGTCACTTGGCCACCATTCAAAGTTACAATGGACCTCTCTGGGGATGCCTATGGCCCAGTTCTGAAGTTCTGATGGCCACCACCATTATCCTACAGACACATGATTTTGGACACTTGACAACTGGCCCTTATTTACAGCCATTTCTAGCATCCCACAGTCACATGACCGCCTGGGCTGTTATATGCAATGGACTTGGCCTGGTTTGCAAGCTTGCTGGGTTTTGCAGCTTCTCTTTATGCTCTTTTTCTTCCTTTGTCTCTGCCTCTCAGTGGCCTTGCCACTACAAGAGAGGGACTTTGGAGTCCTAGTGGATGATCACTTGAACATGAGCCAGCAGTGTGCAGCAGCAGCCAGAAAAGCTAATACAATCCTGGGTTGTATAAACAGAGGCATAGAATCAAGATCATGCAAAGTATTTGTACCACTTTATAAAGCCCTAGTAAGACCACACCTAGAATACTGCAGCCAATTTTGGTCACCATATTACAAAAAAGTTGTTGAGACTTTGGAAAAAGTTCAGAGAAGAGCAACAAAGATGATCAAAGGCTAGGAGAGGCATCTGTGGGGCAAGCCTGAAGGAGAGAAGGGGACAGGATAGGAGAGGCTTCTGTGGGGCAGGCAATGAAGGAGGGGATAGGAGAAGGGAGGCTTCTGTGGGGCAAGCCTGAGCAAAAGAAGGGGACAGCAACTGACCCTTTGAGGGCAACCATAATGGTGATGCAGCCCTCAATAAAATTGAGTTTGACATCCCTGTTCCACAGCATCATACCCAGCATCAGAGCAGCTTTATAAGCTGCAGCCAGAGAACAGCAGCCTATTCTTCCTTTTAAGGAGATTAAAAGAAAAGCATCAATCTTATGATTTAGAAATCAATTTCATTAAAAACAAGGGAAAGAATAACCTTCTTGTAGCTGGCATTGCCAAGTGCCCAATTAAAATAGGATGGAATAAGGCATTTAGCATTGATAAATATCCAAACAGCAATAGCCCACAAAGCCACAGCCACACTCTGCCAGGAATTATCCAGAACCAAAGACAAGATACAAACAAAAAATACCTCATATCCAAACAGTGTCCCAATATCAGGCTCCCATACAATGCCATGAGGGGACTGGGACACACAGAGCTGATGGGTAGGATCTGGGCCCAAACAGCTTGAGATGGCATAAAACATACAAGACTTCAGTTAGCTCTGATACATTTTGAGTAACGTATGTCAGAAGCAAATATCTTGAGATAATTAGGGGACACTTGTCCAATATAAACTCATAAAGGAATTGGAATTCATGAAAACAGAGGTATCTGAATGCAAATCCTGGAACACAACTCTGAGTTTGTCTCTGTGAAGAAAAGAGGTCTGAAGCCAGATGATCCTGGCTAATCCTTGATTCGCTGGACTGCAACTTTCGTGCAAAGGTTTGGAGCACTTCCCTTTAGTTTCTTTTAACTGAGATTTTTGGGTCACAATTTGGTGCCTCCTGTCCCCTCTGGACCAGATGTATCTGGTCATCACACTGCAAAAAAAGATGCTGAGTCCCTGAAAAGTGTGCAGAGAAGAGCAAGCAAGCTGATAAAGGATATGGAGGCTAAACCTTATGATGGACATTTGAGGGAGCTAGATATATCTAACCTATCAAAGAGGATTAGAGGGGACACATATCTAACCTATCAAAGAGGATTAGAGGGGACACATTAACTGTCTTCCAGTACCTGAGGGGCTGTCTCTAGAAGAGGTGGGCCAATTTATTGTCCAAAGCACCAGGGAGCAGTATAAGAAGTAATGGGTGGAAGCTTGTTAAAGAGAGTTCCACCCTTGAGGTAAGGAGAAATTTTCTGACAGTGAGAACAATTAATCAACAGAATAGCTTGTCTCCCACAGTTGTGAGTGTTCCATCACTGGAAGTTTCCAAAAATAGTCTGGACAACCATTTGACTGGGATGATAAAAGGTCTTCTTCCTTGAGCAGGGAGTTGGACTAGAAGACCTCCATGATCCCTTCCAGCCTAACCATCCTATGTACTTGTACTTCCTGCAAGTTCAGGTATCACACTGTCTCCCAAAAATGTTCAGCTTCACTCCTACCATGGTTCCCCCTGACCAAGTGTTACTTAGTTCTCTGATTACGCTGCAACCAGCTCACCAAAACCATGTGGCCCTTATCTTGCTTATAACTTTCACTTGTTGATTGGGTAAAATTCAAAGGAATGGAAAGGAATGGAATTTATCATGCTTCAATCGCTTCCTCATTCAGATGAGATTGGTCACTGCCCACTTCCTCCACTGGGCACATGGGCCCATTAAGTTGATCCCTTTAAACATCTATTGGTTCCTAATAGATCTCAGAAGATGCTTAGAGGCAAGAGTTTGATATTTTGCTGGAAGAATCAGAAGGCACCCCGAGTACGTGATGTGATTTCTCTTGAGTGGTCAATTTCAAGCTGGCTCAGGAATTCTGGGAGTTGAAGTCCACGAGTCATAAAAGAGCCAAGGTTGACTACCCCTGTCTTAGGTTTAATGAGGACATCCAGGAGACGTTGTGGAAAAGAGATGACTGGATCGTCAGTGGAGAAAGGTAAAAAAATGAATCTGATCTAGCACAGGTCATGTTTAAACCCATACTGTAGTGCAGGGGTCCCCAACCTGTGGTCCACAGCCCACTAACAGGCTGTGGGCTATTGGCCACTGGGCTGCATGAGTGGCTGGCCACTGCATGCTCACACACCCCACTCGTGCTAGTGTTGCGGTGTCACACAAGTGCTAGCAATGCCGTGAACGTTGGGTGAGTGCTAGCGTCACAACAACAGTGTCATGCCAGTGCTAGCATTGTTGCGAGTGCACACATCACCACTTGCACTAGCATCGTGGCATTGTGTAGGTGCTCATGGCCCAGTTGGCATCACGCAATCACAAACCGCTCCATTCTCATATGCGTGCACATAAAGGTGCCTCCAGCCCCCATGCCCTGGACCACCAACCCAGAAAGGTTGGGGACTCCAGCTGTAGTGGTACAAGTAATCCTCGACTTATGATCACAGTTGAGCCCGACATTTCTGTTGGACATTCTGTGAGACGTTTGTTAAGTGAATTTTGCCCAAATTTTTTATCTTTCTTGTCGCAATTGTTAAGTTGGTAAGTTAGTAACACAGTTGTTAAGTGAACCTGGCTTCCCGATTGACTTTGCTTATCAGAAATTCACAAAATGTGATCACATGATCCCAGGACACTGCAACCATCATAAATATGAGTCAGTTGTCAAGCATCTGAATTTTGATCCACAATGGGGATGCCACAATAGTTATTCATGTGAAAAAGTTACTTTTTTCAGTGTCGTTGTAACTTTGAAGGATCACTAAGTGAACCGTTGTAAGTCGAGGACTACCTGTATTTTTCTGCTCTGATTGCATCAAGGGTTTTACAATTTTACAATTCAACAGCCCTTTGGAAGCTGCCCTGCCCATTCCCTTGTCAAGGAAAAATTAGCTGAGCTCCTGCCTGACCATAGAAACTCTGACAACATGGTTTTGATCCAATAGCTTCTTGATTACTTTGGGATGCTGGGGGAAAATTGACAGCTGGATCCAGAAGAGATTAATATTTCCTTGAAAGAGGAAGTGTTCCCATTCTTTGCATGCCCTTCTTAAGAAGCTTCCCTTGGACCTATTTCTTGTCATGGTGGCACAGTGGTTAGAATGCAGTATTGCAGGCTAATTCTGCTGACTGCCGACCGCCAGCAGTTTGGCAGTTCGATTCTCACCAGCTCAGGGTTGACTCAGCCTTTCATCCTTCCGAAGTCAGTAAATTGAGGACCTAGATAGTTAGGGGGGAATATGCTGACTTTGTAAACTGCTTAGAGAGAGCTGTAAAGCAGTGTGAAATAGTATATACCGTATATGCCGGCGTATTAGGCGATCCGGCGTATAAGACGACCCCTGTCTTTATCGCCAAGCTGCATTCCTGGAATGTCGTCTTATACACCGGAAACTACCAGCATTTCCGGCGTATAAGACGACTCGGCGTATAAGACGACCCCCATCTTTGGCGCTGAGTTTAGCGCTTCTGGAAGTCGTCTTATATGCCGGCATATACGGTACTATAAGTCTAAAGTACTATTGCTATCGCTGTTTGCTTTTGGATAACAGATCTGTTCTGAAACAGAGTTATCAGACATGATGGTTGGTATTTTCTACTGTTATCACATGTACAAATACTGTAGCTGATTTTTTTAATTTTTTATTTTTGCTCACGTGCAACACACACCAAAATTGACGACATGCAATTTTTGCTCATGTGCAACACGCACCAAAATTGACGATCCTAAGAAGTCGTGTAAGTAAAAAGGAATTGTATTCCTCCCAAGGAATGCAATTTTTTCCACACTTTGCCTTACTTTTGGATACATCGAAAAGCGAAACATTCACCTCTTTAGAAAAAAAGAAGACCTCTGAAAATTCAAGCCAAGGCATGAAATATTTTAGCATCTTTTGTCTCCTTAAGAGTGGAACGGCTTTTCGAAGTCATTTCTCTTGTCTCTATTTTGCTTTTTTTGACCTTGTGCTGATCTTCAGTCCTGAGACATCTGTTTTGGTATACAAGCTTGCCATGACATCACCCCCACCAGATTTAGCACTGTCTCATCATCAGCTAAAACCATGTGAATCACCAGATCCAGCAGGACTCCGTGGAGGTGTGAGCAAATGAGGGCAAGATTTTCAAGGGTGAGAAAAGCAAAATGTTCCAAGGTGAAGATAACCAAAGAGGAAAAAAAAATTCATCTGGGTTCTTTACCTCAATCTTGGAGTAAACACTTCCGTTTCATGTCTCAAGCAGCAAGCTCATCGGCATGGCCAATAATCAGAGATTATGGCAGCTTCGGTCTATAACATCTGAAAGGATCTACAATTGGAAACTTTAGCCTAGACTTTTTGTCATTAGGCTTCAACTGAAATGTTAATTCTGCAAGATCCAATCTTTGTCAGTCACCGGGACCAACCCAGTTTTCTCCCGGTGGTTTTGTCCTGGTGACCAACCCAGATTAGATCCTGCAACATGATAGTACATTATAGCAGTGTTCCAATATCTCAGGGGCTGCCACAAAGAAGAGGGAGTCAAGCTATTCTCCAAAGCACCTGAAGGCAGGACAAGAAGCAACGGATGGAAACTAATCAAGGAGAGAAGCAACCTAGAACTAAGGAGAAACTTCCTGACAGTTAGAACCATTAACCAGTGGAACAACCTGCCTCCAGAAGCGGTGAATGCTCCAACCCTGGAAGTTTTTAAGAAGAGACTGGACAGCCATTTGTCCGAAATGGTATAGGGTTTCCTGCCTGATCAGGGGGTTGGACTAGATGACCTCCAAGGTCCCTTCCAATTTATTATTATTATTATGGATCATTGCACAGTCAGCCAGATGTTCAGACTGGATTTGGCATTTTGTCTACCTATCGAATCCTTACCCAGGACCTGGGATAGGCAGATGTCGATGTTTGATGGTATTACAAATATCGTTGCAGGATGGAAGCAGTTCCTAGTAAGGCCGCCTTTTGCAATTGACTAATAGCGAATTTGTCAATGCCAATGATGGTGTTCAAGTGATGCTCCAGTTGTTTTGGGATTGCACCCAAAGAGCCTATGACTATTGGTACTACCCTTGCTTGCTTTTGCCATAGTCTTTCTATTTATATTATTATTATTATTATTATTATTATTATTATTATTATTATTATTGTTGTTGTTGTTGTTGTTGTTGTTGTTGTTATTGTTGTTGTTGTTGTTATTATTATTATTATTATTATTATTATTATTATTATTATTATTACATTATCCTGGGATACATATATTCACCTTCATTCATGTTTTAATTCTGGTTTTTTTTTTAAACATTTGCAACATGTTCATTTGATCAAGCTACTGTGACATTTGGAAGATTAGAAGGAGACTAAACAAAAGTAAAAAAGAAAAAAAGAAAGAATATTATGAAAGCTCATCTAAATTAGTTTGATTTTGTATAATTAGCATAGTTCTCATAGTCTCTATTTTCCTATTTTCTCCAAAGCACCTGAGGATAGGACAAGAAATAACAGATGGAAGCTTATCAGAGAGAGATCCAACATAGAATTAAGGAGAAATTGCCTATCAATGAGAACAATTAACCAGTGGAACAGCTTGCTTTCAGAAGCTGGGGGTGCTCTGTCATCGAAGGTTTATAAGAAGAGATTGGACAGCCATTTGTCCAGAATGGTGTAGGGTCTCCTGCTTGAACAGGGGGTTGGACTAGATGACCTCCAAGGTCCCTTCCAACTCTGTATTCCTAAGGAATACCTGCTACTCCTCATAAGAACTAACTAATTCCTCTACCATATTCAATACTATAAGACCTCAACTTGAACTCTTTTAAGTTCTGAACCTCTAAGCAAAGTTTGAGCAACTTGGAACAGTTGGAAAATGCAACAAAGATCAGGGGATTAAGGCCAGGGAAAGAAAAAAGGATTAGCTATTCTTCTTTAAATAATTCAAGACCTGTTTCCTATCACTCTAGATTAGTGTTTCCCAAACTTGACCATTTTAAGGCATGTGGACTTCAACTCCCAGAATTCCACAGCCAGCGTTGCTGGCTGTGGAATTCTGGGAGTTGAAGTCCTCATGCCTTAAAATGGTCAAGTTTGGGAAACACTGATCTAGATAAAAGAGATGGAAGAACAACATTAAGTCATAGAGACTATTGAGAAAAAAACATCCAAGGAGCAGTTCAAGAGTAGGAGAGTAAAAAAGTGACTAGGAAGGTGAGCTCTCTTGAGTTTGGTAGTTTTCCTGCAAATAGAGTAATAGGAAACAGGTCACAAATATTTAAAGAAGGATATCTAATCCCCTTCTCAAGGCTTCCAGAACTGGTTTGGAGTTGGACGGTTCCTAAATTCCATAAATAAAAATGAGCAAACTGTTTAAGGTTTTCTCCATGGGAGAGTTTTGGATTCCAAACTTGATGAAGAAAGTCGAGGTAGAATAGGAAGAAGACCTGCCATCTCATCTCCAGTCCCTTGACTTTCATTGCATAATAGGTCTGTTTTTCTTGAGCGATTGTTAGGATCTTTGTGTGTTTTTGTCTGAGATTACGATGTGCATAATTTTATATTGTTCTGTGTTGCTCTTATGTAAACCACCTTTTCACTTTTGTAATTTGTTGCCCCGTTTTTCATTGATTTTATTGTTGCATGAACCATCTGCTCAGCGCATTTGCTTGCTCCTTCCTCTTCTTTTTGTGGCAAAGCAGAAGAAACTTTTAAGAAATGGATAAATATTTAACCTCGTGCTAGAAGAACGAATCTGGGTCAAGATATCTGTGAGGGAAGGCAAAGAAGCAGTCAAGGAACTCAGCTGACCAGTGTTCACCTCTTGTGTGTGCATGATCCCACAAGAAAGAGGCTGTATTCAGACACAGATTGCCTAAACAGCTCCACTAAAGCATCACAGATGTATTGACATTGCTAGCTAGCTTGGTTTGGGTTAAACCTAGTTAGGATTTGTTTGTTTAGGATTAGAAGGTTGGCATCTTTTTTAAAAAAAAATATTTTATTAGATTTTATATAAATGAGGAAAGAATAGGGAGAGTGCAGGTATGGGGAGGGAAGGGCATGCGGAATTTGGGATGGAAAGAAGCTAGGTCAGTAGTGGGGTAACCCCCAGCAATAATCTCATACTTTAACAAACAAGCTACTGTCCGGATCAAAATAGTAAATAAACATAAGTTATATCTTAGCCATTTTAAAATCAGATTAACTATAACCATATTACTAAAGATTGATAAGCAGATAGAATTCCTCTATATAAATAAATGTTATTAAAAAAATCTCGACTAATCATAATTGTCAACATTAGCAATTAAGAATGACTAAAAATAAAGATGTTATTAACTAAGAACAGAAACTTGCTTAAAAATCTATCATCTATTCTATAATTTTAAGTTCTTTTCACATTCTAACGGGATTTTCCCAAGTTTTAAAGTAAACTGAATCATATTTCTCTTTCATCTCCATTGTTAATCTATCCATTTCTGTGCAATCTAAAATTTTAGTAATCATAGCCTGGTCAGATGGTAGATTCTCATTTTTCCAAAATTGGGCAAATACAATTCTTGCAGCTGTTAAAACATGTAATATTAAGTAGTCATTCTCTTTACCATAATTAGATCTTAATACTCCTAGCAAAAACAATTCCGGTTTAAATTCTATCTGTATTTTTGTCATCTTTTCCAGACATCATCATCATCATCATCAAAATAATAATAATGTTGGAAGGGACCTTGGAGGTCATCGAGTCCAACCCCCTGCTCAGGCAGGCAGGAAACCCTATACCATTTCGGACAAATGGCCATCCAGTCTCTTCTTAAAAACCTCCAGTGTTGAAGCATTCACCGCTTCTGGAGGCAGGTTGTTCCATTGGTTAATTGTTCTCACTGTCAGGAAGTTTCTCCTTAGTTCTAGCTTGCTTCTCTCCTTGATCAGTTTCCATCCGTTACTTCTTGTCCTGCCTTAAGGTGCTTTGGAAAATAGCTTGACTCCCTCTTCTTTATGGCAGCCCCTGAGATATTGGAATACTGCTATGAATACATCTATGAATCTTAAACCAATATTTCTTTGCGTTAGGGCATAAGTGCCTGGCTATTGTTTACATTTCCAAGGCTGGCATCTTTATGAGTCACACCAACTTTCACTGGAGGCTTTTAAGAAGAAACTGGATAGTCCCTTATCTGGAATGCTACAGGATCTCTTGCTTGTGCAGCGGGTTGGACTAGAAGACCTCCAAGGTCCCTTCCAACTCTGTTATCCTTTATTCACTATGTTGTGTGAGTGGAGAAAATTCACTGGACAATGTTCCATGAATGTAGTTCTAGAATCCTTGAATTCAAAAGGGCTACTGAAGCTATGAAGGCCAATCCCTGCTCCATAGCTTTACTGGATTTTTGAACACAAGGATTCTAGGTGTACATTCATGCAGGAATCCAAATTAAATTACTCCGGAAAGATGGCTGGCCACCCTTTTCTTGAATTAATCCAACAAAGGGACCCTACCACCTTCTTGAGAGGCTGCCACAAGGCAGAGGGAGTCAGGTTGTTGACCAGAGCACCAGAGGGAAGGACAAGAAACAATGGTTGGAAACTGATCAAGGAGAGAAGCAAACTGGAATTAAGGAGAAACTTCCCGACAGTGAGGACAATCCACCAGTGGAACCGCTTGCCTCCAGAAATCGTGGGCACTTCACCACTGGAAGTTTTTAAAAAGAGACTATACAATCACCTGTCTGAGATGATATAGGTTCTCCTGCTCAAGCAGGGGGCTAGACTAGAAGACCTCCAAGGTCCTTTCCAGATTCTATTCTATTCTATTCTATTCTATTCTATTCTATTCTATTCTATTCTATTCTATTCTATTCTATTCTATTCTATTCTAGTACTGGAAGATCACCCATCATACCACCCATAGCCCTTCTCTTCATTAGACTCAACATACCTAGTTCCCTCAATCATTCATTGTACCATTTAGCCAGAAATCGTGGCCTCTCCATCACTAGAGATCTTTAAGAAAAGACTAGACAATCACCTGTCTGAGATGGTGTAGGTTCTCAAGCGGGGGGCTAGACTAGAAGATCTCCAAGGTCCCTTCCAGCTCTATTTTATTCTATTCTATAATTGCTCAAGATATTTCATTACCAAGCTAGGTAACATCATGGGTGCCCTGATGATGTTATCTAGTTTGATAATGAAACATCTGCAAGAAAAGCACTGAGATTCAGAAAGCACCAAGGACCCCACAGGTCAACCCTGAACTACAAATATTCTGTTCTATCAAGACTAGACCCGTCCATCTCCAAACTACTTCTGGAAGTCTCACCATATAACAAGCAGGATAAAAGAACAGATGGCAAATCTGGCCAACAATGTAACACATATACAAACAAACCAGCAAGGGGTTCTAGCCACCTTGGCCTAAGGCAGTGGTTCTCAACCTTTTTAATGCCGTGACCCCAACCGGTCGTAAGTCGAGGACTACCCAACCGTTCGTAAGTTGAGGACTACCCAACCGGTTGTAAGTTGAGGACTTTCCCTGCCCGGGAGCGCCGCGCATGCGTGGTGCCACCCCCTGCGCTGGCTGAGGCGTAGCTGGCAATGGCAGAGACGGTGCAGGCCGACCACCGGCTGGGCCACCAGCTGGCCCATCCCAAGGGAGGTAAGGTGCCCGCCGGCCTCCCACCTCCCACCCCTGGCCCTCTTTTACTTACATTTTTAGTAGTTGCTCAGCAGGGAGGGGTGGAAGCTTCCAGACAGTTCACCTTCGCTGCAGACAACTTGCAGCACTGTTTGCAGAATGGGACTTTTGGCAGGCTCAGCAGGGCAGAGACAGTCTGGACAATTCCTATTGGCTTTTGAAAGCCAATAGAATTAGACTCTAGTCTATTCTATTGGCTTTCAAAAGCCAATAGAATAAAAGGGAGTAGCACAGCTAAGGAAAAGGGGAAAAAAATGGCGGACTGCATTGTTTGGCGACCCCATGAAATGGTCGTTCGACCCCAAATGGGGTCCTGACCCACAGGTTAAGAACCGCTGGCCTAAGGCAAGGAACACTAGCCAGGTCTTGAAGACTGTCTGAAATGCATCAGGATGGAAGCTTTCATACTAGGATTAGTTTTGTACTTGGATTGATATAGGATACATCACATATAAACTAGGATCATATTTGGGGAGACCCAATATGGAGGTGCGGAAGGGTTTTTCAAATGTTAATGCTGTGAAAAAGTGTGTTAGGACATTAAATTTAGTAGCTGGAACATTATGAACAAAGGGCTAGAACACACAATGGTAGTTGATTGGTTAGAGAATGCTGGCTCCTGCATGAGGCAATCTACACTATGATTGGTTGCTGTGGGTGTAAAGGGGGAGTTTCCCTTTTTTCCCTCCTTTTTCTTCTGTGTGCTCTGTAATGCTGTTTGTGATTTACCTCATGATGTCTGTGTGTTCTTATTTTGTCTGCTGTAAATATAAATGTTAAATATATTTATTTATGCAAAACTGCAAGTTCATGTCAGTGTCTCTGATTTCATTTGGACACCTGCTGCGCAATTCCCTAACAAAGTGTGACTAAGATTAAATGCAAAGACCAAACTCATGACAAGATATATAGCGACCGCCTTTAGAATGGCAATAGAGATGCTGAGGTGATCAGCACTTTTAGAGACTATCAACAGTAAAGGAAACCATAGTTAAGAAATACACTGCATATCAGCACTTGGTAGGATAGCAATGAAGGCTTTGGAAGAGATATTCAGGTGTCAGGATGGTGTCTATACTTAAAAAGATAAAAATCATGAAGGCAGTGGCTTTCTCGGTGACATTCTATAAAGTGAAAGTTGGACTTTGAAGAAGTAGGATACAAAGAGTATCGATGCTTTTGAACTTTGCTGTTAGATAAGCCTAGAGAATACCATGCATAGCCATTAAAACACACAAATGGATAACAGAATGAATCAATCCAGAGACACTTCAGATTCAAATGAGCAGGCTCCAATTATTAAATATTTCAGACATGTTATGCAGAAACCCAGTTCCCTTCTGTCATGCAGAAACCCAGCTGCAAGGAAAGGAGAAGACGACTAGCAGCAAAATGAATGAGTTGGATTACAGAAGTGATAATATACCATTAAAAGACTGAAGAGCCCAGTTGGAAGAGACGTTGTCCTGAAGAAGATCTATCTGTATGGTCACTATGAGTTGATGCTGACTTAACGGTACACAATTAAGCAAGCAAGGAAGGATAGGGATAATTTCCCTCCAAAGATTTCACATTCCTCTACCTACCCTTAATTTTGCATATAAAGAAAGTATCCCTCCCCCAATATAGGAATGTCTCTTTCCTATACCAACACATACTGAGTGTTTTAGGAAATTCAATCAATCAGAATACAGCTGGAAGGGACCTTGGAGGTCTTCTAGTCCAACCCCCTGCTCAAGCAGGTAATCCTATACAGTTTCAGACAAATGGTTGTCCAGTCTCTTCTTAAAGACCTCCAGTGACGAAGCACCCACAACTTTTGAAGGCAAGCTGTTCTACAGGTTGATTGTCCTCACTGTTAGGAAGTTTCTCCTTAATAAATGGCAGTATCGCAACTGGATTCTGGAGAAGAGCCTAATGCTGGGAAAGGTTGAGGGCAATAGAAGAATGGGATGACAGAGAATGAGATGGCTGGATGGAGTCACTGAAGCAGTAGGTGTGAATTTAAATGGACTCCAGAAGATGGTAGAGGACAGGAAGACCTGGAGGAACGTTGTCCATGGGGTCGCGATGGGTCGGACACGACTTCGCAATTAACAACAACACTTTAAAAGTACTTCCACCACAATGCAAGGTCTCAGAGAACTAGAGAGAAACTTCCTCATACATGTCTGATGATGTTATCCATTCAGACATGTCTGACTCTTGACGATTCTGTGAGTCAGGCCTCTCAATCTCTTCCGATCTTGCACTGCTTCTTTGAGTTGTTCTATTCTCTGGCTGGGGTCTACTTCCTATTATTTAAGCAATGAGAGTAATGACCCATGTCTTTTCTGGGGTGATAATGGCCAACTTAGATTACTGCATTCATTCACCATCAGTCTCAAACTATCCTTAGCTGCCAGCTCAGCTATGAGTCTGCTAATAATACTCCAGCCCCTGCTATGAGACAATCTTTTCTTCTGAATTCAAAGGCTCGGCCAGAAGGAAATCCCTCCAATATCAAAGAGATTCAGTGCATTAGGAAATAACTATCTTGGCTCAGAAGGTCCCATTTGTCTTCCAGATGACATCAGAAAAATATAGACTGCACTTACGAGCAAGAAAGGAAAACTTAGACTCAATGTGATGGAAGCTTTCAACTTCCCTTGCCCTGGCAACAGTCATACTTTTCATTTTCATTTGGATCTGTGCCCCCACCTTCTCCCTGATAATCACCATGCTTTAAAACAAAAACATGAAAATACTTCAAATTTATATCAAGGACGGAATTGCTGCTGGAATCCATCTCAGCCCTACTGTATTTCCCAAGATTCGTGGTAGCTTTGGCCAAATGTCACCCAGTCTTGATCCTTTGGCAGAATGTTGTACAATAGGCCCGAAGATGCATGTAGATGGGTCAAAATAAAACCTTTTATCCTATCTAGTTTTCTTCCTAATTTGATTCTTCCACATTCACAGCTTCCTTTTTTTTTTCAGTCAGAAGGACCCAGTGTGGTATGGCTAGTGAAGGTTTAGGAAGGTTTTTGGATTAGGTTCAAGACCACTCTTTGTCATGACAGTTCAATGGGTGACTTAGGGCTAAGCACTCTCTTTTAGCCCAACTCATGGGGTCGTTGCATATATATAGAATGAAGGCAGACATCCTTAAATACTGTTTGCAGTGAGCTCTAGAAGAAAATGGAGGAGGAGGAGGAGGAGGAGGTGGAGGAGGTGGAGGAGGTGGAGGAGGACGACTGTGGGGTGCTTGGGCTTCTCTGTGAGCTTGGTTGTTTTCTTACAGACATTTCATTACCCAACTAGGTAACATCATCAGTGCTAGAAGGGAGTGGGGTTTGCAGAGAGGAGGAGGAGGAGGAGGAGGAGGAGGAGGAGGAGGAGGAGGAGGAGGAGGAGGAGGAGGAGGAGGAGGAGGAGGACAACAACTGTGGGGTGCTTGGGCTTCTTTGTGCTTGGTTGTTTTCTTGCAGACATTTCATTACCCAACTAGGTAACATCATCAGTGCTAGAAGGGAGTGGGGTTTGCAGAGAGAGGGAGGAGGAGGAGGAGGAGGAGAGAGATCACTAAAAGTTTGATTTCTAAATTCCAGAATTTAAAATGGAAACATCTCTTAACCTTGATGTTTGACTGGTAATGATTCCCCCATCACTATATTGCAGATTTTGTCAGGCACAAGCAACCAGACCCACTTGTGAAAGGTCCAAGCCAACAACTTTATTGTGTTCTACAGACATTACAAGAATTGTCCCAGACTGTTACCGTTCCCTTGGGAATAACCAGATGAGATTCCATGAGATTTAGGGAGGTTCAGGCAGCTGCACAAGGACTCAAGGCTAGTTCCCTGCTTGACCCCTCCTCTCTGCCTGGCTGGGGGTTTTCCAACAGGTTTTCATGTATGTATGGTGGAAAGGAAAGGAAATGGTGATACCATGCTACCAATAAATAATTAAAATGGACTACATGGTGATCTGAGGTCAGCTCATAATGGACTAGGGACATTCTGATCTGAGAAAGTTTGGTTCTGGAAGTGAGGTAACACTTCCTGTATGGATTATCAAGAATTCTGGGGCAGCTTCATTTGCAGATCTTCACCCCAAACGACAAGTTGTGCAATCAAACCAAAGGATGTTTATTTTATTTTATTTTATTTATTTTATTTATGAGACTTATATACCGCTTTAAGTGCGAGCACTCTCTAAGCGGTGTACACCAGTAAGCAATGTATATATATATATATATAATTATATATTATATAATATATATATATATATATATATATATATATATATATATTTACATTGCCCCCAACAATCTGGGTCCTCATTTTACCTACCCCGGAAGGATGGAAGGCTGAGTCAACCTTGAGCCGGTGAGATTTGAACCGCTGACCTGCTGAACACAGTCAGCTAAAGTGGCCTGCAGTACTGCACTCTAACTGCTGCGCCACCTCGGCTCTACTTCTGATCAAAACAACACTGATATATTTTGTGCAATAGTCATTTGCTTTTAGTTTCTTAAAATAGGAAGGCACCTCTTGTGGGATATAGAAGTGCTAGACAAATAAGAAATAATAATTATCCCCAAAGCCCATTTCTATAAAGAAAAAAAAAAGCCAAATCCGAGCCAACATTTCTCAGAAGAACTTTTTTGCTAAGCACATTTAGCATTTTCTCCCCACTCAACTCAACACCCACCACTTAGAGACAGAAAACAGTCTGCAGAGAATTTCCTGGGCCTTTATGGGAAGAATCGGTGACTGTTCTGAAGATAATTGACTGTTCTGTGCATTTTTTTTCTCCTGATGCCTGAGGTCTTTGGCATTTTATGACAGCATATTGATTTGCAAATGTAGAGGAAGTTATGCTGCTGCATTTCTTATTGTTAAGTTCTGACTTACAGTCAAGGCAACAAAAAACTCCAAATATTTTGCCTGCGAGGATGTTGACAAGCTTCAGTTCACCTTCTGGGGAACACAGAATCAATAAATAGGGAATATCCTTTCAAGATCTTGTTCTTCTTCCAGTGTAGTTGCGATGGCTCAGCCATAGTGACTCCCTATGCATTTTGTTATTTCCCTCCCCCATCTGTTCTATAATTTTGTTTTATCGAATAGAATAGAATAGAATAGAATAGAATAGAATAGAATAGAATAGAATAGAATAGAATAGAATAGAATAGAATATGGAATGGAATGGAATGGAATTACAGAATAGAATAGAATAGAATAGAATAGAATAGAATAGAATAGAATAGAATAGAATAGAATAGAATAGAATAGAATAGAATAGGAGCTGGAAGGGGCCTTGGAGGTCTTCTAGTCCAGCCCCCTGCTCAAGCAGGAGCACCTATACCATCTTAGACAATTGACTGTCCAGTCTCTTCTTAAAAATCTCCAGTTATGGAGTGCCCACGATTTCTGAAGTCAAGCTGTTCCACTGGTTGATTGTCTTCACTGTTAGGAAGTTTCTCCTTAATTCACCTTAATTATAATTTTATGGTAGCCCATCAGGAGAGCTATACACAGGACATGGCCATGTACCACATATAAAAGTTTAGAGCTCTGATTCCCTGCTGTAGTTGGCACCTTTTTTTACTCTTCCTTGTTATCAAAATGAAGAGCTCAGAAACATCTTCAGAAACAAAAAGTGAGAACAAAGTAGGAGGAACCTTTGGATCTGGGAGGTTCCAAAACTTAAAATCTGTCACCACAAAAATGCTACTACATGACGTTTGACAAATGTCTAGCTTCAGAGGTGAGAAAAATAAAGCCCTACACTTAATCAGGAAAAGACCCAGTGTATAGATGCAGAATAGGTGGTACCTGTCTCAACAGTAGTAACTGTGAGAGGGAGCTACAGTAGTGGACCACCACTTAAGTATGAGCCAGCAGTGTGTTGCAGCTGCCCAAAAAGCCAATGCATTCCTAGGCTGCATCAATAATGGGATAGCACCAAGATCACGAGAAGCAATAATAATACCTCTTTAGGCCACAGCAAAGGTCACACTTGGAATACAGCATCCAGTTCTGGTCATAACAATATAAAAATGATTCTAGAAAGCATGCAGAGAAGAGCAAGAAAGATGATAAGGAGTCTGGAGGCTAAACGGTACAATGAATGATTGAGGGAACTGGGCAAGGCTCTTTTTTTGTCATAGGACACCCAAAATGGACTTCTGGCACCTTTTTTGGATGGAACTAGGTATGTTGAGTCTAATGAAGAGAAGGGCTATGGGTGATATGATGGGTGGTCTTCCAGTACTAGAATAGAATAGAATAGAATAGAATAGAATGGAATGGAATGGAATGGAATGGAATGGAATGGAATGGAATGGAATGGAACGGAACGGAACGGAACGGAATAGAATGGAACAGAACAGAACAGAACAGAACAGAACAGAAGTAGAGCAGAACAGAACAGAATAGAAGTAGAGTAGAGTAGAGTAGAGTGGAGTGGAGTGGAGTGGAGTGGAGTGGAGTGGAGTGGAGTGGAGTGGAGTAGAGTAGAGTGGAGTAGAGTAGAACAGAATGGTGCTGGAAAGGACCTTGGAGGCCTTCAAGAAAAAAGGAAAAAAAGTCCAGTTGCCTTTTGAAAAAGCACCTTTGGAATGAGAGGACTCATTGGAAAAGACCCTGATGTTGGGAAAGATTGAAGGCAAAAGGAGACAGCAGAGGATGAGATGGTTAGATATGTCACCAACACAATGAATGTGAATTTGGGCGAATTCCAGGAGACAGTAGAAGACAGGGGGGGGGGCTGGCATGCTATGATCCATGAGGTTGCAAAGAGTCAGACACGTCTTAGTGACTGAACAATCCAACAACAACAATCCCACCCAAGAATACAATCAACCCAGGAAGAGAAAGGACCAACAGATCCTGTATGAATAAGGGATGAAAGGAACAGCACAGATAAATCCTATTTACAATGATCTGTATGTATTGGTTGTCAAGCCAAGGCCATTTTATCTTTTGGAAATGCATGCAAATTATCCACCTACAAGCCTGGATAGTTCCTGAGCATTCTGTTCTGGAGAGGAATTGTGTTCCTGAGTCAGTAACTGGAAAGTTCTTGTCCTTTTTTTTCACTCTCTGAAACTATGGCAGAAACTTTTATTATTTCTTTTTTTCCCCAAGAAAAAAGGAGGTTTTGATTCATGAAAGTTCACTGGCTTTGCTTTTTCCATCAGAATAGATTCTTATTAGTCGGGAGGTTCTCGCGCTGCTACATCCCCTCAGGGTCTGGTGCTTAAAAACTATTTTGGGGCTCATGTTTCTGTGGGTCAAGGAGGCGTCTGAGAAGGCTTCCCAGACTGGGTTGACCCAAACTCTACCATGCTTTGCATCTTCCTCTTCACTGCATGATCTAGTCTAGCCTGGAAGGGAAAAACATTTAGTTCGATAAAGTTTAAGTGCTGAGATGAAGTCTTTTCCTGACAGTTCAGATTTGTATTTTCTGTTCGACACATCCACAATTTAGGAGAGTGGAAATTTAATCCAAATGCATCCGTTATCTACGCGGCTAAACAAAGTTTTGCTAACCTCTGTTGTTCACAGCCATAGGAAACTGCTCAACTGTGTACACATCTGATACTCTTAAGTTATCATTTCTTTTCACGGAGAATCAGCATTAAACTTGTAAAGTCTCCTTTGACTCAAGCAGAACTCTTGGTGACTGTATGAAGATCTTCATGTAGTTTTCTTGGCTGCCGTACAAGCTTTCTTGGGTCTCTCTCTATATCCTCCTCTCCCTTTTCCTCTCTCCCTCTTTCTCTTCCTGTTTCCCTTTCTCCCTTTCTCTCTCTCCTTGTCCCCATTCTAATATATACTATATATCCCTGAGACTTCCTATGGTTTCCCATTCAAATTCTAATCAAGTCTGCCCCATTTAGCTTTTGAACTCAACCAAGAACAGGTAGGGCCAATAATCTTCCTATTATTGAGACATTGGTCTTGAGCTGAATCTGGGATCCGTAGATGCTGTCCTGCAAATTGTGGGAAGTCAGCCCCCCCCAAGAAGGAAATATTAAAAGGGCAGAAAAATATATTTCCTCAAAGGATCTTAAAGAGGCAGAAAAGCATGCCCAGTTTTCTTAAGAGTCCCAAGTCTCCCTTCCCCAAGCAGCAACCAGCTCTGTAGAAATGCAGATGTAAACCATTCAGGAAGGTTGAAGGCCCCAGCTAGAAGCTTAGGAAGATAAAGACACCTAAAATTTACATACCCCACCCAAAATCTAAGACAGGACATAATAGGATTAACCAAAGGGCACACTCAGACTCAGGTCAAAGTTCTTGCCACAGGAACAACTCCAAACAAAAGGCTCCAGAGGGTATAAAAACCCACTCCCTACATGTGCTTGCTCTCTTTTCTTCCAGAGCCATCTTTCTGTCTGGCTCTCCTCTTCAATAAACTTCAAACTTCTTTCTAAAGCAGTTGCCATGTTGTTTATTCCCAGCTTGGACTGAACCATGATGAAGACTTTTCCTTCAACAAAATAATAGGGATCAACACACGGATAGACCGCCAATGATCTAACACAGTGGTTCTTAACCTGTGGGTCGGGACCCCATTTGGGGTCGAACGACCATTTCACGGGGGTCGCCAAACAATGCAATCCGCCATTTTTTCCCCTTTTCCTTAGCTGTGCTACTCCCTTTTATTCTATTGGCTTTTGAAAGCCAATAGAATAGACTCTCTTGAATAGAGTCTAATTCTATTGGCTTTCTAAAGCCAATAGGAATTGTCCAGGCTGTCTCTACCCTGCTGAGCCCACCAAAAGTCCCATTCTGCAAACGGTGCTGCACAAGTTGAGTAGTCCTTGACTTACGACCGGTTGAGTAGTACTCGATTTACGACCAGTTGGGGGTCGCGGCATTAAAAAGATTGAGAACCACTGATCTAACATCTCATCATTGGTAATTATGAATTCTTAGGTCAAACTTAATATGCATCAAAGTGGATTCCAGTCTTTCAAACTGCCTGGAAGGCTACCTGTTGGAAATAATTTAGTGGATTTCTACTCTGAAGGTTGAAGAACAAACTTAAATGAAGAATGGCAGCTTAAATGCAGGCCGATGTTATGTATACAAGAAATCACCAAGATTTGGGGGAGACACTTCAGGAAACCTTGAGGGTTCACTACCAATCAGAATAGACTCTTGGTTTACAACATGGCACCTAGGTGTAGCATTTGGGCATCCCAATCTCCCATTCTTTCTCCCCTATTTCATTAAGATGTCCTTTTTCTTTAAAACAAAGGAGAAGCTGCCTCAGACAAAGACAATTGTATAAAACACAGCAGATGAGTGATTGTCGATAGTACGCTGTTGATTTGTGGCAGTTTTGCCACCAAAAGTCAGCAACATGGTTGAAGGGAACTCAAAGGGGCTTCAGCTTGGCCTTCTCTGATCTAGTAGTCCATCAGCAAGGGAGAGCTTCTCTGTTCCAAGTCCTTCTGTCTCACTGGTTGCTTTCGGTGACGGCATCTATTTTTGTCGGCTCCAAAAATTCTAATGAAACATGACAAATTAAGTCCTGAAGGACTCTGTCCAGTTCTGGATGCTACAGATTAGAAGAGATATGGAAATGCTGCAAGAAAACAATCAAATTCGCAATGTCACGTATCATGACTTTTTCCCCATTGCTGGAGTTGCGATGGGCGCGGTTTCAGCATGACACATTCGGCCCGAGGGCCAGCAGTTTCACACCCCTGTGATAGAGCTTCAGTATTGGTGTTGTCTTGAGTTTGATTGTTTTCTTGCAGATGTTTCATTACCCAACTAGGTAATGATGCACTGATGCTGATACCTAGTTAGGTAATGAAATGTCTGCAAAAAAACAACCAAACTCAGAAAGTACCAAGGACTCCACTATTCAACCTTATGCTACAAATATTGTCTTTTGTTTGGTTCCACATTGCAATTGTAGCCACTACATTGATTTTTTTTTACTCACATTCATCCACCCTAATAAATGTTCCTGATGCCAGAATGAATTACTATCTAAGGAGTAGTACAGCCTGCCTCAAATAACCATGGACCCTTCTCACTGGAGTTTTGCAAATAGGTTGGATAGTGACCTGCTGGGGATGGTGGGTAGACTCCTACCCTGGCAAGGAATTTGACTAAATGACTTACCAAATCCTTTCCTGACAGTTAGAACAATTAATTACAATTCTTAACAATCAAAATTTATGCAATAAATGCATAGAATTAATAACAATCAATCCTGACCAATTTCCTGATAGTCAGAACAAATAATCGCTGGAACGACTTGCCTCCAAAAGTTGTGGATGCTCCAACACTGGAGGTTTTTAAGAAGAGACTGGACTACCATTTGTCTGAAATCGTATAGGGTCTCCTGCCTGAGCAGGGGGTTGGACTAGAAGACCTCCAAGGTCCCTTCCAACTCTGATTCTGTTATTGTCTCCTAGCCATAAATTCTCTTACCTTTGAGTTTCAATCCAAAATTAGCCACTCTACACTAATTTTAAACTGAAATGCAGTTTAAAAGTGGGATGTATGGTCTAGTCTGGTATCAGGCTGGGAACTGGGAGATTATGAGTTGTAATCCCACTTTAAGCATGAAAGCTAGCTGGGTATCTTTAGGCCAGTCAGTCCAACCCACCTCCCAAAGTTGCTATTGCAGGTAAAATAGGAGGACAAAGGCATATTATGTATGTTTGCTGCCTTGAGTTATGTATAAAAATAACAAAGGCAGAATTAAAAAATTCTAAAAAAATAACGAATAACATGGAAGGAATAGTGTCTTTCATTAGCTTGCAGTTTGTTTAACCAGAGAAGCCCTTCCTTGCATTCTTCATTTAAACCAGCATTTTTAATCACACACTATTCCTGCCACCGACCCTAGGCAATCCTTTAACATTTTGCTCATTTTAATCAGCAAATGTGGAAGTGTTGTCCACAATCATAATACTTAGTATTCTTGTAATTAAGTGGCAATATTAGCAACAACACCGTCCCATGTCCTTTGCTTAATTAACTGGTCAGTAAATGAGGTCTTAAAGATCATTAATCAGTCTGTTATTGTATTAGTTCTTCTTCTTCTCCCGTAATGAGCTGCAGCAACTGGTCTCCGACTGTTGGCAAAGGATCCTGCTCAATGTACAGTAGGAATATCCAATACAGGAAGTCCTCGACTTACAGCCACAATTGTGCCCAAAAATTCCAAAGCCACACTTGGAATACTGCATCCAATTTTGGTCATCACAATGTAAAGAAGATGTTGAGACTCTAAAAAGAGTGCAGAGAACAGCAACAAAGATGATTAGGGGACTGGAGGCTAAAGCATATAAAGAACGGTTGCTGGAATTGGGTATGTCTAGTTTAACAAAGAGAAGGATGAGAGGGGACATGATAGCAGTGTTCCAATATCTCAGGGGCTGCTCCAAAGAAGAGGGAGTCAATCTATTCTCCAAAGCACCAGAAGGCAGGACAAGAAGCAAAGGATGGAAATTAATCAAGGAGAGAAACAACCTAGAACTAAGGAGAAACTTCCTGACAATTAGAACATTAACCAGTGGAACAACCTGCCTCCAGAAGCTGTGAATGCTCCAACACTGGAAGTTTTTAAGAAGAGACTGGACAGCCATTTGTCTGAAATGATACAGGTTTTCCTGCCTGAGCAGGAGGTTGGACTAGATGACCTCCAAGGTCCCTTCCAACTTTATTATTATTATTATTATGGATCATCGCACAGTCAGCCAGATGTTCAGACTGGATTTGGCATTTTGTCTACCTATCGAGTCCTTACTCAGGACCTGGGATAGGCAGATGTGGATGTTTGATGGTATTACAGGTATCGTCGCAGGATGGAAGCAGTTCCTAGTAAGGCCGCCTTTTGTAATTGACTACTATTATTATTATTATTATTATTATTATTATTATTATTATTATTATTATTATTATTATTATTGATCACTGCACAGTCAGCCAGATATTCAGACTGGATTTGGCATTTTGACTACCTATCGAGTCCTTACCCAAGACCTGGGATAGGCAGATGTGGATGTTTGATGGTATTACAGATATCATCGCAAGATGGAAGCAGTCCCTAGTAAGGCTGCCTTTTGCAATTGACTAATGGCAAATTTGTCAATGCCAATGGCGTTCAAGTGGTTCTCCAGTTGTTCATTATTATTATTATTATTATTATTAATTCTGTTGCTAAGTGAAACATTTGTTAAGTGTGTTTTGCCCCATTTTACGACCTTTCTTGCCATAGTTGTTAAGTGAATTACCTGCAGCAGTTAAATTAGTGACATGGTTGTTAAGTGAATTTGGTTTCCCCATTGACTTTGCTTGTCAGAAGGTCGCAGAAACTGATCACATGACCCCAGTTGTCAAGTATCTGAATTTTGATCACATGACCCCGGAGTTGCTGCAACGGTTGTGTGAAAAAGTGTCGAAAGTCACTCTTTTAAATGCTGTTGTAACTTTGAACAGTCACTAAATGAATTGTTATAAGTCGAGGACTACCTATATATATATATGTGTGTTCTCCTGGGGGGGATCTGTATTGTATTTTCTCTGCTCTCCAAATGCAGAAGGTTCAGGGAATGGACTTGAAGAATAGAAGGAATGGCAGCCACCAAGGAACTGCTTGAGCCCAGAATAAGAAATTAATGTAAAAAAGCATTTCAGATAAGCCCCCATTAGGATATTGAATTCAGTAGATGGAACAGTAAAGTGTGCAAAAGGCCAGAACACACAGGTGTAGTTGATTAGTTAGAGAGTGCTGACTCATTCATAATGAAGTCTGCGCTGTGATTGGTTGCTGTAAATATAAAGGGGGAGGTTCCCTTTTTTCCCGCCTTTTTCTTCTGTGTGTTCTGTATACTGTTTAATTTACCTCATGATGTTTCTGTGTTCCTGACGATCTTGTGGGGTTTTTTTATTTCTGGATGATGACAAAGACTGCTGAAAGTTTGAATGTTATATACAGTGGTGGGATTCAAATATGTGAACAACCAGTTCTCTGTGTGGATGCCACTTCTGGGAGTCCATTCTGGGCCTAGGCAAAAAAAAATAACTACTGGTTCTGCCAAAGTGGTGCGAACTGGCTGAATCCCACCACTGGTTATATATATTTCTATCTATAAAAGACTACAAATTTGTGTAGTGTTTCCGACTTCATCTGAACAGCTGCTGCACAATTCCTTCACAATATTTCTGAGTGTCTGTCATTGATAACCAAACGCAGGTTTATTTCCAAATTGCCCACGTATCTATCTATCCCCTCGTTTTACAATAGTTTTGCTGAAAACCAACATTTAGTTCTACTTTTCAGCAAAACCATGCACATAGCAAACCATTGGTGTCCTTACCAACCAGGTCCCCCCAAAATGTGACTGGCATGTTTTACAACTGTCATACCTATGACCATGATGGGCAGGTCCCATTACATTCATAAATCAAGGATTATCTATAATTATGCTTTTAGATGGGACAAAGCCATCAAGCCGCCTCCACTTTAGATATCTGACATATTACTTTCTCCAGATGCAAAGTACAAAGTCATTTATTAATTTTCTCAATGTTTTCTAGGGGGAAAAAAAACCCAAAGAGATTTTCCCCCAATCTACTTACTACCAGGAAAAAAAAAAACATGAAATGAATAACTGACCATATGTTATAGCTTGTTGAATTTTACGGCTTAACTGAAGTGATTAGTTCTCAGCTGTAGCTTCTCTGTGCTAATTTTATATATTGCGGGATTATATTGACTTTATTGGTCTCCATCGATCACCCGTTTGACAGCTTCACACAGAATGTGCGTTGTAAAATAATTCCTTGTGTAAATATAGGATGTGTTTGGTTAATTTCGCTGAGCCTCAAAGTCTTCTAAATCTAAAATTTAGATACCAAATGAATTGTACATAACAGAGAAGCTTGCTCGTGACAGAGAAATTAGCACATCAGGAACATGGGTTTAATATCCAGAATCTGCATGCATACAATTTTGGAATTATAGCATCAAGAAGGATTTCGGAGGTACTTTAATCCAACTCTGCCAAGGCAAAAATCCTCACCCTTTACCTAAAAATTTCTACTGATGAAACACTCTCAAGCTGATGAATTAATCCCTATGAACCCTTGAGATAAAATAAATGTAAGGCAAAACACACATGCACAGAAACATGCACGCACACATGCTAATTCTGGGCTACATCGAGGACTGATTATAAACAACGGTCAACTATAGCCTGCAAAAACCTGTGGCTTAACAAACTTGTTCAACTCTTTGTTGTTTCTGCTACATTATAGCAATCCTAGAGAAAATAGGATCTTTTATGATTCAGCATTTTTTTTTTAAACAAAAATTAGGCAATACTAGAATCTTTCAGCTTTTGATCTAACCAAGATCTGTCCCTGGTAGGATACCGTTAAGATATGGGGGGAGGGGAGGAAGGAAAAGAAAGAAAACGGGTCTAAAAGAAAAGAGACTTCATCTGGATTTCATCCTGTTAGAACAGAAATGTTGCAATCGATAAGACTTAAATTCAACCTATTCCAAATAGGATTAAATCCAAATTTAATTTTATGGCCTGCCTGTGATCTAATCTGTGTTTTGAAGCATAGTTTGCTTTGTTTAGTTTAGTTTTCGAACTTAATCTGATTAAAAGCAATTCTCTCAGTCTTGCCAAGAGTCTAAACCAGAATTGGTCCCTTCTATGGATTGAAATAATAATAAAAAAAAATGAATCAGCTGACGTCCAATCTCAAATACTGAAGTGAATTTCTTTTCATAGTCCAACCAGCAAGACAATGTTTTGTTTTGTTTTTCGAAATGAGTTGAATCCCCTTTCCTACTTAACCTCTGCTTGCCTCGAGTATATTTGAAAGCCCAAATGCCAGAAGATAATTTCAAAAACCAGTGTACTTCATTTGAACTTAAAATCAAGTTAGTTTTAACCAAGCAAAATTAAAATGACCCAAATTAAGATGATCATGCCAACTGGAGGAGGCAAAAATATGCAAAACCGTCTTGAGTTGTGGGTAGGCTGAGTAAACCAAAGGCTGGATAAAGAAAGACAAATTATATATGCAATTAGATAGCCTTTGAAGAAGGCTTTGGAGAAGGAAGATGTACAGATAGTCCTCAACCACAGCTGAGCCCAAAATTGCTCTTGCCACAATTGTTAAGTGAATCACTACAGTTTTTAAGTTAGTAAACCTGTTTGTTAAGTGAATCTGATTCCCCAGTGACTTTGCTTGTCAGAATCTCACCCAGAAACCCGGCAGCCATCGTAAATATGAACCAGTTGCCAAGCATCCGAAATTTGATCATGTGACCATGGGGATGCTGCAACAAGCATAACATGTGAAAAATGGTCATAAGTCATTTTTTTTCAGTGACATTGTAACTTCAAATGGTCCCTAAATGAACGGTATACCTGTATACCTTTAGAGAAATGATCAATATACAGAACAGATTTCTCCAGTCTGATGTATTGGAAGATGTTACTCATCCAGGACATTTTCAGGTAGATAGAACTTGTTGTTGTTAGTTGCGAAGTTGTGTCCGACCCATCGCAAACCCATAGACAATTTTCCTCCAAGCCTTCCTGTCCTCTACCATCTTCTGGAGTCCATTGAAGCTCACACCTACTGCTTCAGTGACTCCATCCAGCCACCTCATTCTCTGTCGTCCCGTTCTTCTATTGCCCTCGATCTTTCCCAGCATTAGGCCCTTCTCCAGTGAGTCCTTCCTTCTCATTAGGTGGCCAGAGTACTTGAGTTTCATCTTCAGGATCTGGCCTTCTAAAGAGCAGTCATGGTTGATCTCCTCTAGGACTGACCAGTTTGATTGCCTTGCAGTCCAGGGGACTCGCAGGAGTTTTCTCCAGCAACATAGTTCAAAGGCCTCCATTTTTTGGCGCTCAGCCTTTCTTTTGGTCCAACTTTCACAGCCATACATTGCAACTGGGAATACCATGGTCTTGACTATTCGTATCTTTGTTGGCAGGGTGTTGTCTCTGCTTTTTAGTATGCTGTCTAGGTAGATAGAACTACCTGTTAGAATTAGAATGGAAGACTAATGGATCACTGGCAAGTAGTTTCCAGTGCAAATTCATTGCAAACTAAACCCAGCTGAAGGAATGGGTTCAGCACTGCGATGATTAGGAGATCCTCAACAAATTCTGGCCGGCACAGGCCTTTCGAAAAAGGAAGACATTATGAAATTAGCCGCTTGTACTCCAGACAGCTACTCCTCATGAGTAGACTGCAGGAATTGAGATTTTGTAGTTTGCTTGGGGATTGAGTAGCTGGGAGCCGAGGGACTTCAATCAAGCTCCCAGCCATAAAGCAGGCTATATGGGCATAAAGTTCATAGGACCCTCATTTTTTCACCTCTTTTGGATGTAATTTGCAGCCTATGAGAGATTTGCTGAGCAGCAGCATCAAATTCTACTTGGTGAGTTACTATTCTTTCTGATTTACAAAGGAATAAAGAACAAAAAGGTTTTAAAGATTTAAAATATTTTGGCAGAAAGCTTAATAAGCAGTGGATATATGAACATTTAGAATGGGAAAAAAGAGATAATTATTTTCAAAGATGCTGGAATTAAAATAGACAAACTGGGCCTTTGTGGGGGTTGGAGAACTGTTTACATTTGTGCAAAGAAATTGATTCTAAAAAACATACCCCTGATGTATTCATAAATTTCACTGATTTTTACAAAACCCAAGAGCCCAAATTAATTATTATTATTATATTATTAAACATGCATTCTGCTCATCTCACCAAGGTGACTCGAGTAAGCATCACAGTCATTCCATAAAAATACCATATAAAATACTAAAATTATAAAGATCATAAATTTGAAATCTAGTATGGGAGGTCAGCCCCCCAGAGAAGGAAATATTAAAAGGACAGGAAAATATATTTCCTCAGAAGATCTTAAAGAGGCAGAAAAGCATGCTCAGTTTTCCTTGATAGCCCCAGGTCTCCCTCCTCCAAGCAGAAGCCAGCTCTGTACAAATGCAGATGTAAGCCATCAGGAAGGTTGAAGCTAGGAGATTAAGAAGACAAAGACACCTAAAATCTGCATACCTCACCCAAACTCTAAGAGTCATTAGCCCCAGCACCAGGAAGCAGGATATGGCCTTTGGGACATAATAGAATTAAGCCATCACCATCAGAATACCAGAAAAGCACACTCAGGTCAAAGTTCATGCCACAGGAACAGGAAACAACTCAAAACAAAAGACTCCAGAGGGTATAAAAACCCACTCCCTACATGTGCTCAGCCGTTTTTCTCTCCTCTTTCTTGCCAGAACCATCTTTCTGTCTGGCTCTCCTCTTCAATAAACTGCAACCTTCTTTCTAAAGCAGTTGCCATGTTGTTTATCCCCGGCTTGGATGAACCACGATGAAGACTTTTCTTCCAACTCTAGTTAAGAATTCAATTTTCTCAGGATTGGAAGGGAAGGAAACAAAGTGCATGTGGTGTGAAGATATGGTGTTATCCATTAACCACCTTCAGGATGACACATGTCTATTCAGGCCTCAGCCCAGCTGACAGATCCAGATCTTGAAGCCCTTTCAGAAAGCCAAAAGGGTGGGTGCAGTTCTCACCTGGGTTGAGGGTATAAACATGATGTTCCAAAGGGTGGGTGCCACTACAGAAAAGGCTCTTCTCCTGCCAAAATTCTTTGACCAACAAATTGGTAGCATTCCTCTTTGGCTGGTGCAGATAGGGTAGACCAGCGGTCCCCAACCTTGCAGTTTGGCAGCTCAGCTAGGTGGGGAGAGGAGAACTGGGCCATGCAAGCAATGGGCACGTGTGTGCATGAGCGCATAGTCCTTCCATGAGCAGCAGGCCAGTGGGCAGTTTGACTGGCACAAGCAGCAGGCTGGCAAACACGCATGTGCATGAGTGCCCACTGGCCCACCGCTTGTGCAAGTTGAGCTGTACATGTGCGTGCTCATGCTCCAGCCACTCACACAGCCCAATTCCAAATAGGTCAGGGCCTGGTAGTGGGCTGTGGTCTGGGGACCCCTGGGGTAGAATAATCCCATTGGGGTGAGACACTTCTCAGATAACGTATATATTCAAATTGCCATCTAAAAAATGTCTACTCCCCACTCTTTAAATCCTATAATAAAATGTATGAAGAATGTTATCATTCATTCCTGCTTTACATCGACACCTTCTTAGCATAACATACCAACCCCTCTGGAAAAAGCAACATCCATCATTAACCAAACTTCACACAGAGAGTCTTATAAATAGCATTAAACTTGGGAGCACCCAAATAACCAGCCTCCCACAGGACGAGCAGTTGAGTTTGATGTGGGATCTCAAGACTGCTCGCTTCTTCCTGGAAAAATAAACCGAACCTCAGCTGTGGTACACCTCCTGTTCAAAAGGGTTGTAGCTCAGAACCACAGCACACAATTTGCATGCAGAAATCAGTTTTCAAAGACTGTCATTACCAGCTATTTTCACTGCAGTGCACCTCAGAGGAAATAGATTATCTGAGTCGTTTTCAGTCAGATTTTAGACCTAACCATGGAATTGCATCAGTTATGCCAGTGGATGACTTAAGGTGGGACCTGGAGGGAGGGAAGGAATGTGCTTCTTCTGCTGTCAGGTGCAGAAAGATCAGATCCACACATGAAGGTCCAATTAAACTTATTTATTGCTAATCGTGCTACATGCAAAAATCTTGTCAACTAAGGAGTTAGATAAGGGTCAATGGAATTCAAGGGAGGTGGGATCTAGTTCACTTATGGTTATGTAGGGATTCTAAGCTGATCCCTCTTTTGACTCCTCCCAGGTTCCTCCACTTCTCCTCCGACATCTGCTTCTCTTAGACCAGGGATGTTAAACTGCCAGTCCGCGGGCTGGTTGCATCATGCTGAGGCCGTGCCCACTCCAGCTCCAGCAATGTGAAAAAAGTCGCAATGCATCTCGACACGTCATGTGATGCAGTGAGTTTGACACCTGTGTCTTAGATTGCTCATAAACATTTGATGCCATCAACTACGGGGTCCTGATGACCACCTTTAGGGTTGAGAGTTAGGGGCACCATTTTATAGTATTTCTGCTCCGTCATGAATGGATGATTCCAGGTAATGATAGTGAAGGAGTATCCTTTGGTGGCCACTCAAAGGACCGTCCAGATTTTTACTGAATGGAGATGGTAGCCCTAAGATGCAAGTCTTGAGGATGGGGAAAATGGATAGGAATAGCAGTAAAAACAGGCTACATGGATCCCTGGACCCCAATTACAGGTAGTCCTTTTCCTTGCAACCAGCGGTCTTCAAACTTGGCCCTTTGATGACTTGTGGACTTCAACTCCCAGAATTCCTCAGCCAGGCACACTGGCTGAAGAATTCTGGGAGTTGAAGTCCACAAGTCATAAAAGGGCCATGTTTGAAGACCCCTGCTTACAACCATTCATTTAGTGACCATTCAAAGTTCCAACAACACTGAAAAAAGTGACTTGCAACCAGTTCTCACACTTATGATTGCAGCAACATCCTCACAATCATGTGTTAAAAATTTGGGATCTTGGCAACCAGCCTGTATTTATGACAGCTGCAGCATCTCAGCGTGATATGATTGCCATTTGTGACCTTCCTAGCTAACTTCCAACAAACATGGTCAACATTTGCTTGACAACTGCATGATCTACAGCAGGGGTGTCAAACTGCTGGCCCGCAGGCCAGTTTCATCATACTGGAGCCGCGCCCAGCCCATTGCCGGCAATGGCGAAAAAGCTCTGATACGTCGTGCGACGTCACATGACATCGCGAGCTTGACATACTTGATCTACAGTGATTTTCTTCACAATCATGGCAAGCAAAGTTAACAACCACCTTGCTTAGCAATGGAAATTCTGGCTCCAATGTGGTCATAGGGTTAAGGATTACCTAGAGCAGTGGTTCTCAACCTTTTTTTTGTGGCGACCCCGCTCATAAGGACGCGGCGCGCATGCACGGCGGCGCCCCCATGCGCAGCATGCATGCATGGTGGCGCCCCCATGTGCGGCGCGCATGCATGGTGGTGCCCCCATGCGTGGCGCACATGCATGGCGACCGCCCCATGCACGGCGCGCATGCACGGCATGGCGCACATGCGCAGTGCTGCCAGCTGACAAAAAATGGCGGATCACCTTGTTTGGCGACCCCCGTGAAATGGTCATTCGACCCCAAATGGGGTCGCGACCCACAGGTTGAGAACCGCTGACCTAAAGGTTCTCATATGGGCATGCTAGCAGAACATAGACAAACAAAGCAAAATACATTTGAGCTGAACAGGTTCGTACTTTCACATTCTGTGTTGGTCTTCCATCCATGCTTAGCACACCTGACCATTTTTAACTCCTCAGCTCAATTAATTCTCATCCTGCCTTAAGTTCTTAGCTGAGACAGCTAGTAACACCTACATGTGTTATGATGCTCTACTACTGGAGTACTATTAAGATAACTGGGGGGAAGACAAAGATAGGTACTCCTACCAGTAAATAGGTGTTATACTAAAATAGGGCTATCCTCCATGGGCTGCAAAACTTGGAAAGGAGAAAACCACTGGAGGGCAATGAAGAGACTTATGGGGTCATTGATAGTCTTTGAGCTTGGCGGTTTTCTTGCAGACATTTTATTGCCAGTCTAGGTAACAGCATCAGTTACCAAACCTAGTCTGGTAATTAAACGTCTGCAAGAAAACTACCAAGATCAGAGAACTCCAAAGACCCCGGAGTTCAATCCTGCACTGCAAACATTCTTTTCTCTCAGAAGAAGTTTATATAAAAAAAATAAAAATAATCAGTAATAATCTTAGGAGATTCTTCCCCCACTGTGTCACATGAACCAGCAATGTGCAGCAGCAGCCAAAAAGCTAATACAATCCTGGGTTGTATAAACAAGCATAGAATCAAGATCACGCAAAGTATTAGTACCACTTTATAAAACTCTAGTAAGACCACACTTGGAATACTGCAACCAGTTTTGATCACCATATCACAAAAAAGATGTTGAGACTTTGGAAAAGATTCAGAGAAGAGCAACTAAGATGATCAAAGGCCTGGAGAGTAAAACATATGAAGAACGACTGCAGGACGCAGGTTTGGCAAGTCTAAAGAAAAGAAGAAATAGGGGTGACATGATAGCAGTGTTCCAGTATCTGAGGGGCTGCCGCAAAGAAGAGGGGGCTAAATTATTCTCCAAAGCACCAGAGGGCAGGACGAGAAACAATGGTTGGAAACTGATCAAAGAGAGAAGCAACCTGGAATTAAGGAGAAAGTTCCTAACAGTGAGGATATAACTGACCAAGCTATGTTGCAATCAAATAGGTATATTATAACAAAAATCCCCTGCTAATCAAATTTACTATTGATAAATAGTAAAAATTAATTACCTGGGCAAGAGTAATTAACCAGACAAAGACTCCTTTCATCCACAATTCTTCAAACCCACAAATAGGCTGCCCAGACACCATCTACATAACAAAAACAAGCTGACAGACACAATTAAGATTGAGCTTTTGACACTAGAACCAAGAGGTACACATTCCCAGACCCCTCAAGTTCATACGAAGGACCAGTTCTCCCATTAAAACAATCTCTCTGTACCACAAATCTCCTTTCCTCACAGCCTTTCTGGATTTCATTCATTCATTCATCATCATCATCATCATCATCATCAAGTTAGAAGGGACCTTGAGGTCATCGAGTCCAACCCCCTGCTCAGGCAGGAAACCCTACACCATTTTGGACAAATGGCTGTCCAGTCTCTTCTTAAAAACTTCCAGTGTTGGAGCATTCACCGCTTCTGGAGGCAGGTTGTTCCACTGGCTAATTGTTCTAACTGTCAGGAAGTTTCTCCTTAGTTCTAGGTTGCTTCTCTCCTTGATTAGTTTCCATCCATTGCTGATGGGACGTTCTGATTTGTTCTTGTGCAATCCCACCTTGAATTGGAACCTGACAGAAGAATAATTTGGAGTTCCAACTTGAGTCAGGGGATTGTGCAAGAATAAATAAAAATGAGATCCAGACAGCTGTGAGGAAAGAAGAAATATTTATTCCTAAAAGCAAAGAGGTTTGCTCTTGGGGGCAGCTGCAGAGAAAATGGGTACAGAGACACTGTTTTATAGAGGAGCTGGTCCTGGGTGTGGAAACATGTACGTGTCGAGTCTAGGATGACATGTGAAGGGTGTGTGTGTGTGTGTTTGTTCTTGTGAACATGCAGTTCCATTAGGAGATCTAATTTAATTAGCCCTATTTGGGTTTGCAGATCTTGTCCTTTGAAATGTGGATTAGGTCTGGGTAACTTATTTGAAGGTTTGAGGAAGTTTGAGTAAAACTTTTTCCCCTCATTTGCTATTTTTACTTGACTAATTTAGTTTCAGCTTAACTATCAATTATCTACTGGAGACACTGTGTCAACACTGCTAACATCGGATGTTTTTGTTTTGACAACAGTTGGAGATGCAACCATTTTCTTCTTATGTATTACTCTTAGAGTTAGAGCTAGAGTTAGATGATGCTGGGGGGAGGAATGTGCATGGGAGTTTAGCTAGACATAATAAAACTGAACCTAGTGTGTGATCCAAGGTTATTGAAATAAGAGATGATAAGAGTTGGTGGGCTGGAGAACTGGAGGGAAGGCCTGCATTTCAAACTAATTGGAGAATGTGATTTATGATTGTTAATTGGAGAATGGAATTGTGCTTTGATGATATGTGCTCAGGGGAGGGGAATCCAGTTTTTGGCTTCGATTGTGTTAGTGCCGATGTTATGCTTCTCTAATAAAGATTCTTTAAGATAAACATGCCTCAAAGTTCTTTGAAGAGTTCCATCTGTAGGAACCATGACACACTGATTCTCAGACCATTGTGCATCCAGTTAACTTTTTTAAGGAAAGATGGAAACAGTGTAAAGCAGTGGTTCTCAACCTGTGGGTCGGGACCCCATTTGGGGTCGAATGACCATTTCACAGGGTTTGCCAAACAATGCAGTCCACCATTTTTTTTCCCCTTTTACTTAGCTGTGCTACTCCCTTTTATTCTATTGGCTTTTGAAAGCCAATAGAATAGACTCTCTTGAATAGAGTCTAATTCTATTGGCTTTCAAAAGCCAATAGGAATTGTCCAGGCTATCTCTGCCCTGCTGAGCCCGCCAAAAGTCCCATTCTGCAAACGGTGCTGCACCAGTTGAGTAGTCCTCGACTTATGACCGGTTAGGGGTCGCGGCATTAAAAAGGTTGAGAACCACTGGTGTAAAGAATAAAAAATATTTTGATATAAAATCACAGACCCCAAATTATTCTTCTGAGAATACAGTAACTCTAACTAGTGGTTGTCCAGATTTTGCAACCCACATTTCAGTAGCTAGAAATCTACAGATCAATGACTTGGGTACCAATCCAATATTATCGCATCTCATTATGACCCAAAACCTCATTATTCTATCAATAAATTTCTGATTACTGAAGAAAGGAACAGAAACAGCATTCTCTTTTGTGCCCTAAATGTAGCTGTTCAAACTCAATTATAGAATCCTGGTAAAATTCCCAGATTTTGTTCTGTTATTGTTTTAAAGCAAAGGCTGTTCTCTGTTTGGAAAACAGCAAGGAGGTTCAAAACACCTGCCTTAATAACCATTATTATGATTATGATTAGTACTATCTGGAACACAAAAGCAAAGAGTAGCAGTTGGACAGAGGAAGGGGAAAAGTATCCTTTATTTCTAGCCTGCTTTGAATAAAATGCTTTATTACTAGGGAAACTGTTGCGGTAGAACAAATATTACCTGCAAACAAACCAACGTGCCAGCTTTATAGCTGGTTGGAAGAAATGCTTTTTTGCTGTTTGTTAACTTTGATTGATTCATAATAAATAACATACAGGTAATCCTTGACTTATAACACTTTGTTTAGTGACCATTCAAAGTTACAACAGCACTGAAAAAAGCAACGTATGACCATTTTTCACACTTACAACCGTTGCAGCATCCCCAGGGTCATGTGATCAAAATTCGTAAGCTTGGCAACTGGTTCATCCACAATTCTAATGGTTAATTGTTGTCGATGTTAAGAGGTTTCTCCTTAGTTCCTGCTTGCTTCTCTCCTTGATTAGTTTCCATCCATTGTTTCTTGTCCAGCTTTCAGGTGCTTTGCAGAATAGCTTGACTCCCTCTTCTTTGTGGCAGCCCCTGAGATATTGGAATACTGCTGTCATGTCCCCCCTTGTGCTTTTCTTTGTTAAACTAGAGATACCAATTTCAGCAACCGTTCCTTATATGTTTTAGCCTCCAGTCCCCTAATCATCTTTGTTGCTCTTCTCTGCACTCTTTCTAGAGTCTCAAGATCTTTTTTACATCGTGGTGACCAAAACTGGATGCAGTATTCCAAGTGTGGCCTGACCAAGGCATTGTAAAGTGGTATTAACACTTCACGTGATCTTCATTCTATCCCTCTGTTAATGCAGCCTAGCACTGTGTTGGCTTTTTTGGCAGCTGCAGCACACGGCTGGCTCATATTTAAGTGATTGTCCATTAGGACTCTGAAATCCCTCTCACATTTGCTACTATTGAGCAAGGTACCACCTATACTATATCTGTGCATTTGGCTTTTTTTGCCTAAATGTAGAACGTTACTTTTTTCACCATTGAATTTCATTTTCTTAGATATCGCCCAGTGTTCAAGTCTGTCAAGATCCTTCTGTTACTGCTCTTGACCCAGGTTTCACCTAATCTGTACCTGTACATTTGGTTTCTCTTGCCTGAAACGTACAACCATACTTTTCTCTACACTGAATTTCATTTTATTAGACAGTGTTCAAGTCCTCAACTTACGAGCACAATGGAGCCCAAAATTTCCGCTGCTAAGCAAGACAGTTGTTAAGTGAGGTTTTGCCCACATTTTACTACCTTTTGTGGCACAGTTTTTAAGTAAATCATTGCAATTGTTAAGTTGGTAACACAGTTGTTAAGTGGATCTGGCTTCCCCACTGACATAGTAATAATAATAATAATAATAATAATAATAATAATAATAATAATAATAATAATAACAACAACAACAACAACAACAACAACAACAACAACTGCTTCCATCTTGCGATGATATCTGTAATATCATCAAACATCCACATCTGCCTACCCCAGATCCTGGGTAAGGATTCGATAGGTAGACAAAATGCCAAATCCAGTCTGAACATCTGGCTGACTGTGCAATGATTATTAATAATAATAATAATAATAATAATAATAATAATAATAATAATAATAATAATAATAATAATAAAGAAGCTGAAGAAACAGTGGACCACTTGGTAAGCTGTTGCAAGAAGATTGCACAAACTGATTACAAGCAGCGGCATGACAAAGTAGCAACAATGGTGCATTGGAAGATCTGCAAAAAATATCATTTGCCTGTAAGCAAAAACTGGTGGGATCATAAAATAGAGAAAGTCATAGAAAATGATAAAATTAAACTGCTCTGGGACTTCAGAATTCAAACAGACAAGCACCTGCAACATAACACCCCAGACTTAACAATTGTCGATAAGAAAGACAAAAAATCTGGATAGTGGACGTGGCAGTGCCTGGAGACAGCAGAATAGAAGAGAAAGAACTGGAGAAGATAACAAAATACAAAGACCTACAAATAGAAATAGAAAGACTGTGGCAAAAGCAAGCAAGGGTAGTACCAATAGTCATAGGCTCCTTGGGTGCAATCCCAAAACAACTGGAGCACCACTTGAACACCATTGGCATTGACAAATTCGCTATTAGTCAATTGCAAAAGGCGGCCTTATTAGGAACTGCTTCCATCCTGCGACGATATCTGTAATACCATCAAACATCCACATCTGCCTATCCCAGGTCCTGGGTAAGGACTCGATAGGTAGACAAAATTCCAAATCCAGTCTGAACATCTGGCTGACTGTGCGATGATCGATAATAATAATATAATCATAGTAAAGTTGGAAGGGACCTTGGAGGTCATCTAGTACAACGCCCTGCTCAGGCAGGAAACCCTATACCATTTCGGAAAAATGGCTGTCCAGTCTCTTCTTAAAAACTTCCAGTGTTGGAGCATTCACCACTTCTGGAGGCAGGTTGTTCCACTGGTTAATTGTTCTAACTGTCAGGAAATTTCTCCTTAGTTCTAGGTTGCTTCTCTCCTTGGTTAGTTTCCATCCATTCTTCTTGTCCTGCCTTCGGGTGCTTTGGAGAATAGCTTGACTCCCTCTTCTTTGGGGCAGCCCCTGAGATATTGGAACACTGCTATCATGTCCCCCCTCGTCCTTCTCTTCATTAAACTAGACATACCCAATTCCAGCAACCGTTCCTCATATGTTTTAGCCTCCAGTCCCCTGATCATCTTTGTTGCTCTTCTCTGCACTCTTTCTAGAGTCTCAGCATCTTTTGATGATCACATGAGCCCAGGACACCGCAACCGTCATAAATATGAGTCGGTTGCCAAGCCTCTGAATTTTGATCACCTGACCCTGGGGATGCCACAACAGTCATAAGTGTGAAAAAAGGGTCATCGTCCCTTTTTTTTTTTTTAGTGCTCTTGTAACTTTGTAGACACTAAATGAACGGTTGTAAGACTACCTGTGCTTTTGGACTGGCATGATCCTTTTACAGGAGCCTTGTAATGAAGTAGAATTAATCGATTTTTGTCTTGTTTCTTGTCTAGTTTACCTGGGAGGACTGACATCAGTCTTGCAAAGAACAAACTTTCCTGTCTGCCACTTTTACATGTGTGATCCCTTAAGGAGGGCCCTTTCTCAGGGTTTTTTTTTTTTTTTCTGTGACTTATATGATTGTGGGCTCTTTTGATTGATTATTTTCCTAGGTGAAATGGTTCCTCCTTCCTCAAAGCCATTAATGCATTCCATTATACATCTATCCAGTTTACGCGCTAATGTCTCCTCTTCAGCAACACTGGGAAGGGGGTTTATGAATCCTGAGTTGCATAGGCACGGGGGTCCTTCCGTGTCAGGAAAAAAAATTACTTGGCCGAGTGTCTTCTTCCAAAGGAGTGGGACCCTGGATTAGCTAGGCCCTGTGTAAATACAAATGTATGTGTGACTATCCCATTATATTATCCATGACGCTTCAGAGGATGTGGCCAGACAACTTATGATCATTAATGAGGCATGACAAGCAGGTATGATCCTAGCATGTTGATTATTTACCATGGAGAGGGGGAGGTGTCTTCTGAATGTCCATTATGTAATAAATATAGAAAAGAGGCTCAATCAAAATTTAAATAGCAAGAAGGAGAAGGAGGAGGAGGAGGGGGGAAGGGGAAGGATGGCAGAAGGGAAGGAGGAGGGGAAGGAGAAGGGGAGGGATGGGGAGGGGAGGAGGAATGGGATGGAAGGAAGGGGAGGAGGAAGGAGAAAGAAAGGACGGAGGAAGAGGTAGAAAGAGGGTGAGGAGGAGGAGGGACAAGGAAGGGAGCAGAAAGGAAGGAAGGGAAAGAAGGAAGAGAGGGGAGGGAGAGGAACAAGAGGAAGAAAAAAGGAAGGAGAGGAAGAGGAAGAAGGAAGAAGAAGGAGAAGGAGGGGAGGAGAAGAGAAGAGAAGAGAAGAGAAGAGAAGAGAAGAGAAGAGAAGAGAAGAGAAGAGAAGAGAAGAGAAGAGAAGAGAAGAGAAGAGAAGGAGATATGGATGAGAGGGAGGATGAGGAAGGAGAAAGGAGAGGAGAAGGAGGAGGAAGAGGAGGAAGGAGAAGAAGAGGAAGGAGGAAGAAGAAGGAGAAGCAGAAGGAGGAGAAGAGAAGAGAAGAGAAGAGAAGAGAAGAGAAGAGAAGAGAAGAGAAGAGAAGAGAAGAGAAGAGAAGAGAAGGAGATATGGATGAGAGGGAGGACAAGGAAGGAGAAAGGAGAGGAGAAGGAGGAGGAAAAGGAAGGAGAAGGAAGAGGGGGAATGGAGGCAGAGGAATCTGTTTGCTTAGTATAAATGTGGAGAGAAATCAATCTTGCAAAACAGCGAGTTCCTATCTCAACATTCAAACATCCAAGCACAGATCTGTCATCTTGACCTCTGTCAGCAACACTTTCCGAAAGCCAGCCTCTCTTCAGTCATAATTCAGCCTCTCCCGACAACCAGCCTGTCATTATTAAATGCCAGGAAAGGAATTCTCTCTTGACCTGTACAGGGTGATCTTGTTTGGCAAGGGGAAATCTAAATAAAAAGAAAATCAAGTTTCAGGGAACGGCTCTCCATCCTTTTAATCAGACGGGTATGTCAGGCACGGCCACTGCCCAAGGGACTGGGCGAGCAAGGGCTGGGCGCGACACAACGAGTGGACCGAATAGCAGCACAAATCCCAGCCTCTTCTGCAATCGAATGTCAGAGTGTGACGTCAAGCCAGCAACCAGTCTCCTTGTTGTAAACTCAGCCATAAACAGCCAAAAAAAAAAAACCTCCACAGCTAACTCTGGAAAACTCAGTGGCTGTCCTGCATTTTACCATCTCTGCACGTCTCATCTGCCATTCACTACAGGCCGCCTTTATTACACACAAGACCAAAACGCCTCCCCACCAGCAATCAGCACCCAGATGGGCATAGATGAACTCCAAGATTTACCTCAGACCGACAATCAAGAAGTAAACAGTACCCAATCAAGGAACTGACAGACATGCTAACAGTAAACACCCAACCAAAGAACCTCCAAGAGCATTCCCACTAAAACTGACAGGGCAAGCCACTAGAACATAAACTGAGAGCAAAGCCCACTCCCTACTAGCACTGATGATGTTATCTACTGTGGTAATGAAATGTCTGGAAGAAAACAACCAAATTCAGGGAGCACCAAGGGCCCTTCACACTGCTTTTCCTATCCATCCATCCATCCATCCATCCATCCATCCAACATCTATCTATCTATCTATCTATCTATCATCTATCTATCTATTATCTATCTATCTATCATCTATTATTATTATTAATAATAATAATAATGTTGGAAGGGACCTTGGAGGTCATCTAGTCCAACCCCCTGCTCAGGCAGGAAACCCTACACCATTTCGGACAAATGGCTGTCCAGTCTCTTCTTAAAAACTTCCAGTGTTGGAGCATTCACTGTTTCTGGAGGCAGGCTGTTCCACTGGTTACTTGTTCTCACTGTCAGGAAGTTTCTCCTTAGTTCTAGGTTGCTTCTCTCTTTGATTAGTTTCCATCCGTTGCTTCTTGTCCTGCCTTCAGGCGCTTTGGAGAATAGCTTGACTTATTCTTCTTTGTGGCAGCCCCTGAGATATTGGATCACTGCTGTCATGTCACCCCTTCATTAAACTGGACATACCCAATTCCAGCAGCCCCTGAAAGAAGAGGGAGTTAATCTATCTATCTATCTATCTATCTATCTATCTATCTATCTATCTATCTATCTATCTATCTATCTATGTATCTATCATCTATCTATCTATCTATCATCTATCTATCATCTACAATATCTATCATTTATTTATCATCTATCTATCTATCTATCTATCTACCTACCTACCTACCTACCTAATTGCTGCACTAACTCTAGGCGGCTTTGCTCTCAATTCATTGCCATCAATCAGCCTGATCAGAGTTAGGGATGAATATCAATCAGATGGAAAGTTTTGCATTGAGGGAATCAGGTGATTAGCAGGCAGTGCACACTTAATTACTCAGGCACATAAGAAAGCAGGAGCCAGGATAGAGTGCAAATCACTGTGATTTTATTCCATGTGTCCTATTCATAAGAATTGTGGAAAGAGGAGGAAAGAGAGGGAAGGAGAAGAACTGAAGTTAGAATTGAAGAAGTTTCTTGGAGTAGAAGCCAAACGTTTGCAAGGGGGGAAAAAAAATAAGAAAGTCCAGTTACCTTTTAGAATAAAGTACCTTTGGGACAACCATGACCTGGATGACTGAGAATCATCCACTTATAAGTTAAGTAATTTTTTTTCCGTGTGGTATCAGCTTTCTGAGATCTAGTGGTGCCACCTTTGAGAAGACCTATGAAGTTCTAGTCAAATGTGGAACACTGCATCCAGTTTTAGTCACCACAATATAAGCTGGAGGGTAGAACTTACAAAGAATGGTTGCAGGAATTGGGTATATCCAGTTTAGAAGCACTAGGGGTCACATGATAGCAGTGTTCCAGTATCTCAGGGGCTGCCCCAAAGAAGAGGGAGTCAAGCTCTTCTCCAAAGCACTTGAAGGCAGGACAAGAAGCAACAGATGGAAACTAATCAAGGAGAGAAGCAATCTAGAACTAAGGAGAAATTTCCTAACATCGACAACAATTAACCGTTAGAATTGTTGATGAACCAGTTGCCAAGCATCCAAATTTTGATCACATGACCCTTGGGATGCTGCAATGGTTGTAAGTATGAAAAACGGTCATAAGTTGCTTTTTTCAGTGCCATTGTAACTTTGAATGGTCACTAAACAAAGTGTTATAAGTCAAGGACTGCCCGTATCTTATTTATTATGAATCAATTAAAGTTAACAAAGAGCAAAAAAGCATTTCTTCCAACCAGCTATGAAGCTGGCACGTTGGTTTGTTTGCACATATATTTGAAGTCAAGCTATTCTCCAAAGCACCCGAAGGCAGGACAAGAAGCAACGGATGGAAACTAACCAAAGAGAGAAGCAACTTAGAACTAAGGAGAAACTTCCTGACAGTCAGAACAATTAACCAGTGGAACAACCTGCCTCCAGAAGCGGTGAATGCTCCAACACTGGAAGTTTTTAAGAAGAGACTGGGCAGCCATCTGTCTTGAAATGATATAGGGTCTCCTGCTTGAGCAGGGGGTTGGACTAGAAGACCTCCAAGGTCCCTTCCAACTGACGATGTTCCACGTTCTACCCTAATTCCAGCTGAGAAAGGAACACAGTCTGACAGGCAACAGTAACAGAAGCTGCTCTAAGCATCCATAAAGAAGTTTCAACAGCTGCCTTGGCAAGCAATAACATTCAGAGAAAACTGGTTTGGATCCACTATCATTTTCATCTATGTTGCTGTGTAAGTCCTTCAGGCCTGTGGGAAATGCTTTAAAAGCAGAGACGTGGGAAAATTGGACTCTATGTAAAACAGAATGGGTAGAGTCATCAATTGCTTGATTGCATTAGTTGAGGTTGACTTACTGAATAGGAAAGAGAAAGAAATCTCTGAAAGAAAGAAAAAACCCTATCACCAAACCCATGCTGTGTGTTGTTCAACAACAGTAATGCTTCACTTTTATAGATTCTCTCCCCCTTTACCTCAAGCGACCTTCAGATCATTCCTAATCACATCTTGTTATCCAGGGAAGGCTAGAGGGGGAATTTAGATAATAATTGAATTGGTAGCTCTTCAGTCAAAAGTCTAGATTCAAAGATTAGTTAAAATGCCCTGCTCTTTTCTCCTTTGTTCAGACTCTCAGTCATCCAGGCTACGGTTGTCCCAAAGGTGCTTTTTCAAGAGGCAACTGGACTTTCTTTGTTTTTCCTTGAAGATGCTTCCCTTATTCAACAAGCTTCTTCAGTTCTGGATGAGGAGCAAAACATCTTCAAGGAAAAACAAAGAAAGTCCCGTTGCCTCTTGAAAAAGTGCCTTTGGGACTTCTTCCAGAAGCCTACTTGAACATTTGATGTTGCAACCAACACAGTCCTAGCTAGCGTGGCCAATAAGGAGAGGACTATGGAAGCTGAAGTATCTAAAGCAACTTTGATGGCCAACTACTAGTCAGTTCAAATGGCAGCAGGAGAAGCTGGTTGAGAAGAAACCGTGATAGTATTCTTTGGTCATCTATCAAAGTTTGATGCAGAGATTGTGATGTTGGTTAAAAGTAGGATTGAGGAATTTCTCACCTTTTTGAAATGTAACCACTCCTACATTTACACTCCTACATGTCTAGTTTAATGAAGAGAAGGACTGGGGTGACATGATAGCAGTGTTCCAATATCTCAGGGCCTGCCCCAAAGAAGAGGAAGTCAAGCTATTCTCCAAAGCACCTGAAGGCAGGACAAGCAGCAACTAACCAAGGAGAGAAGCAACCTAGAACTAAGGAGAAATTTCCTGACAGTTAGAACAATTAATCAGTGGAACAACCTGCCCCCAGAAGTTGTGGATGCTCCAACACTGGAAGTTTTTAAGAAAAGACTGGACAGCCATTTGTCTGAAATGGTATAGGGTTTCCTGCCTGAGCAGGGCGTTGGACCTCCAAGATCCCTTCCAACATTATTATTATTATTATTATTATTATTATTATTATTATCATCATCATTATTATCATTATCATTATTATTATTATTATTACCTTGTGAACTTCAAATTTTAGGTGTTCAAGATGGACAGTGATTATTAATTATTAATATTTATATGCTATTTATAAATAAGGGTGTAGATTTATATGTGTGTTATATATAGCATGTTTAAATGTATGTTATGTATGTTTGAGAGCAGGCAACAGATTTTCATTTTTAATGCGTGCCAATGCACCCACAGTAAAATTGACAATAAAGGTTATCTAAAGATATTACGCCCCATCACCTTCTCCTGACTGCTCAGTATCAAGCAAGGAATGCAAATTAAATAGGGCATCTGTTTTTCATTCATCCCTTTCCTGATCTGTCTCCTTAGTCACATCTTTACTCATCTCTTACTCATACATTATTATTATGAGGAAGAAAGTCATGTTTGTAGGAAAGTGACCCATGTTCCAAGCAAGTATTTCAAGAATGCTCTGGGCACATTGAGAAATGTTGATTTTGCTAAGGAACAGAGGGTTCATAAACATTCAGAGTCTCTTTCTGTTCATTTCTCCTATATTTGAAGTGCAAAATAAGAGACCTTCCTCAAACATTCAAGAAAAGCTAAAATAACTTCTCAAGAACTCCTTCATGGTTTTTGTATAAAGTTCCTGTTCTAACATTGCAACAAAAGCCCAGAAGATTAAAACAAATACATTTCATCATCATCATCAAGTTAGAAGGGACCTTGGAGGTCTTCTAGTCCAACCCCCTGCTCACGTAGGAAACCCTATACCATTTCAGACAAATGGTTGCCCAATCTCTTCTTTAAAACCTCCAGTGTTGGATCACTCACAACTTCTAGAGTCAGGTTGTTATCATCATCAACAACAACAACAACAATTATCAGTTTATAAGACTACCTGGACAGCATGCTATATTTAACCAATCTGTCTATACAAGTGGAACAGCCATAGATAAAACCATCAACGTGGAGTCTTTGGTGTTCTCTGAGCTTGGTTTTTTTACTTGCAGGTGATGTTTCATCATGAGACCTGGTAACTTCATCACTGCTAGTCAGCACAGATCATCATTTGCACTGCTGATGTTACCTAGTTGGTTAATAAAAAGTCTTCAAGAAAATAATGAAGCCAGAGGACTCCACAGTCCTCCTCCTCTTCCTCTTCCTCCTCCTCCTCTCTCCCCCCAACCCCATTCCCTTCTAGCACTGATGATGTTCCTAGTAGGATAATGAAATGTCTGCAAGAAAACAATCAAGTTCAGAAAGCACCAAGGACTCCTCATTTCAACCCTGAACTTTAGGTGCAAAAAAAGTTCCCGTAAACTTTTTTTGTACCTTTCTTGGGGAGAGTGGAGTCTCACCCCATCCCAATTCTACTTCATTTCTCCCTTGACATTAGAAAAGAATGTTGCTGTCAACGCTGCAAATACTGTATATTCTTGCTTTGACAAAATATGCAGAACTGTCTGGTATTTTTAGAGTTAATGCAGAGCAGAGGAGGGAGGAGGGAAAAGCCCGAGAAACAGAAAGGAAGGGAACCTTTGCCCTTCATGCTAATTGGTGAATGTATATCATGACAGCAAAGTAGGGAGTGGAAATGCTAGCAAAATACTACTCGGTGGGTGCGGATTTTAGATCTTAGCATACCTTCGATATGCCGTGCTAACATTTTGTAACATAATAAATGACTTTTAGGAAAATCAATGCCTGGAAGTTCTTTGAAGTGTTTCATTAGCCGGAATCATAACAGTTGCATTATTATTTACTCCTGTTTTCCTCATATGTTCTCTATTGCTTCCTAAAATGCTCCTCTAAGGAGGTTTCAGATCTGAATGCAATCTGGAAGTCAAGTTGAACTAATAAGCACAAGCAGTCAGTGGCTTCTCTGCTCTCCTCAGAGAAATATCCTCCCATCTCCTTCACCTTTCTCGTATTCTGACATGCTCTGAGTGGATCATTTCAACAAAACATCCTCCAGGAGTTTTGGAACCCAGAGGCCCGTAACTCATTGGTAACATTTTTATTTGCGCCCTTTGCTTTAAATTGCTTCTTACAGGTAGGGAAGTCTTACACTCCTTTATGTTGAGGTATATCAGCCATGAGGTTGGCAATTCCTAAAGTTTATTAGGTCTTTCTAGAGTCCCTCCGACTTGTTTCTCTCGCTTTAATAATGTTTAAGATTGTGAGCATTTTTCCATTAACCTCATCTCAGGTTGGAATTGAACCATTTCTTTTGTAATATTCATTTCTTGCCTTGTAATATTAGGCTGAAGTTGCCATACCTAAAAATGAAGCAGGAAGATAAGCAGGGTGGACAAAAAGCCAGAAATCTTGTCTAAATGATCCCTTCGGGAGATAATAATAATAATAATAATAATATATATATGTCCATATATATAGCCAAGATATTGTAATGGAGTTTGGCTTGGACAAATGTGCCACACTTACTATCAAACAAGGAAAAATAGTGAAAACTGAAGGAATCAAGATGCCCCACAAAAATAACATTAAAAGCTGAATGAGGAAGATTACTACAAATACTTGGGTATCCTTCAAGCTGACAACATCAAGCACACTGAAGTCAAGAAAAAGATTAGAGGTGAATACATCAAGAGAGTGAAGAAGATCTTAAAGTCCAAACTCAATGGAGGAAATACCATAAAGGCAATCAATACCTGGGTAATCCCAGTCATTAGGCATACAGCTGGAATAGTGGACTGGACTCAAGCAGAACTAAAAGCAATGGATAGGCAGACCAGAAAAATAATGACAATGAATCATGCCCTTCATCCACACAGTGACATTGATAGACTTTATTTACCAAGGCAAATAGGTGGGCGTGGAATGCTACAAGTACATCAGATGGTTGAAGAAGAAAAAATGGCTTTGGAAGAATATCTGAAGAACAATGATGAAGATGCACTGAAATTAGTATATCAGGAAGGCTTACTAACTACTGGAGAGACCAAACTGGCCTACAAGAAAGACCAAATGAAGAACAGAATAGAGGCATGGGAAGACAAAGCACTACATGGCCAATACATGAAAAAAATAGCTGGGAAAGCAGATAATAATAAAACCTGGCAATGGCTAAGAGCAGGAAAATTGAAGAAAGAGACCGAGGGACTAATTCTGGCTGCACAAGACCAAGCCTTAAGGACAAATGCATACAAAGTCAAAATTGAGAAGACAGCAACAGACAGTAAGTGCCGCCTATGCAAAGAAGCTGAAGAAACAGTGGACCACTTGGTAAGCTGTTGCAAGAAGATTGCACAGACTGACTACAAGCAGCGGCATGACAAAGTAGCAACAATGGTGCATTGGAAGATCTGCAAAAAATATCATTTGCCTGTAAGCAAAAACTGGTGGGATCATAAAATAGAGAAAGTCATAGAAAATGATAAAATTAAACTGCTCTGGGACTTCAGAATTCAAACAGACAAGCACCTGCAACATAACACCCCAGACTTAACAATTGTCGATAAGAAAGACAAAAAAGTCTGGATAGTGGACGTGGCAGTGCCTGGAGACAGCAGAATAGACGAGAAAGAACTGGAGAAGATAACAAAATACAAAGACCTACAAATAGAAATAGAAAGACTGTGGCAAAAGCAAGCAAGGGTAGTACCAATAGTAATAGGCTCCTTGGGTGCAATCCCAAAACAACTGGAGCACCACTTGAACACCATTGGCATTGACAAATTTGCTATTAGTCAATTGCAAAGGCGGCCTTACTAGGAACTGCTTCCATCCTGCGACAATATCTGTAATACCATCAAACATCCACATCTGCCTATCCCAGGTCCTGGGTAAGGACTCGATAGGTAGACAAAATGCCAAATCCAGTCTGAACATTGGCTGACTGTGCGATGATCCATAATAATAATAATAATAATGGATATGGCAGTGCCTGGAGACAGCAGAATAGATGAGAAAGAACTGGAGAAGATAACAAAATACAAAGACCTACAAATAGAAATAGAAAGACTGTGGCAAAAGCAAGCAAGGGTAGTACCAATAGGGATAGGCTCCTTGGGTGCAATCCCAAAACAACTGGAGCACCACTTGAACACCATTGGCATTGACAAATTCGCTATTAGTCAATTGCAAAAGGCGGCCTTATTAGGAACTGCTTCCATCCTGCAACTATATCTGTAATACCATCAAACATCCACATCTGCCTATCCCAGGTCCTTGGTAAGGACTCGATAGGTAGACAAAATGCCAAATCCAGTCTGAACATCTGGCTGACTGTGCGATGATCATCAATAATAATAATAATAATACCTAGAAGACCTCCAAGGTCCCTTCCAACTCTCTTATTCTGTTATTCCCTGGATGTTTTCCAAAGAACCGGTTGTGCCTCCATGTTTGGTTGAAAGTGATTTGACTACGGCCAGGGTTGGGAGTGTGTGAGGAGTGCCAAACCTAGAAGTGCAAGTAACAGCCTCTTAACCATGGTTTGGAAAAATCTGTGGATGCTTCATCACATCTAATGATTGCTAAACCAGGGGTCCCCAACTTTTCCAGCTCCGTGGACTGGCAGCAGCGATGGGTGGGAGGGTATGGTTTTGTAAGTACATATGCTGCTTACACAAATGGAGCTTCCCAGGCTTGCCCATCACTTGCGCAGCCTGGTTGAGGTTGAAGTAAGATCTCCTGAAGTACCTTACTGGTAGGGAGATTACTAAAGTCAAGGTAGACATAGCCATAGCATGTAGCTTGAGCAGGCTCTGCAAGATTGTCTGGGACACTACACATCCTCTTCACGACCTGTTTTCCTTGTTATCTTCTGGGAGGAGGGGGCTCCATGGTATCAGAAGCAGAACATCCAGATTCAGTCCCAGTTTTGTTCCATACAGCAGGGCTTTTCAACCTTTTCACCATTGTACCACTTTTAGGATACGGCAACATCCGAGTACCACCAATCACCTAGCAAAGTGTCAAAAACTTGATGACAAAAAAAAAGGAAAAAAAGTGATAAAGTACAGGTAGTCTTCGACTTACAACAGGTCGCTTAGTGATTGTTCGAAGTTACAATGGCACTGAAAAAAGTGCCCCCCCAAGCCACAGCCGAGCAAGACACCTGCCTGCCCGCCCGGCAGCGCTCTTCCTCCTGTCCGAGGTTTTCATTGTTGTGAGCATTTCTGTTGAGGATTGGCAGCAGGGGTGGGGTGGGGGGTATTTGGTTTTTATTTCCCCCATCTGCTGGGTGGTTACAGCAGGTTTTGGTCACTTCACATTACCCTGGGACACTGTGACCATCATAAATATGAATCAGTTGCCAAGCCTCTGAATGTAAATCACAAGACCCTGGAGATGCTGCAACATTCCAGCTGATTGGCGCTTCTCCTGGGCTCAGCAGAAGCATCAGAATCGGTGCTGCTTTCCAGCTGATCGGCGCTTCTTCTGGGCTCAGCAGAAGTACCAGGATCAGTGCCGAGCTCCAGCTGGAGCCTGGAGCTGATCCTGGCACTTCCACTGAGCCCTGACATCCCTGCAGCTCCAGCCATCTCTTGCTCAGGTTTGTGCAGTGCTGCCACCAGTTCAGCTCATTCCCCTCCCCTGCTGCCCCTTTTCTAGGATGATCACGTACCACCTGCCAGGTGCCAATGTACCTGGAGGTGGTACCCGTACCACTGGTTGAAAAGCCCTGCCATACAGTATTAGCCTTGTGAACTCTCAAACTTCCTCCTTCCGTTATGTATTCAAGATGGACAGTGATTTAATATTTATATGTTACTTATATGTAAGGGTGTAGGTGTATACATATGTTGTATATAGTAAGTTTTAAATGTGTGTTATGTATGTGTAAACCTGAGAGCAAGCAACTTAATTTCATTTTTAATGTGTGCCATTGTGCCCACAGGAAAAAAATGACAATATAGGTTAACTACGGTAGTCTAATCTAATCTAATCTAAATGTTATTTATAAAGACAGGTAAGAGAAGAAACAACCTTTGTATTATAATTCTTGTGCCTTTTAACAAGGCACACTGACAGCAGTTTTACATACTTGATGAGAACTGGGTGTTATGCTTGAGCAGGACTAGAGGACCTCCAAGGTCCCTTCCAGCTCTATTCTGATTGATTGATTGATTGATTGATTGTCAGTGTTTTAGATGACAAGCTCTCTCTGTTTCTGCCCTTCCCTAATACTAACTCAGAAGGGCTGGAGGAATAGAAGAATGAAAAGCTGGAATCAAACTGATTCAAACAGAGGCCTATTAATACCATTATTCTTGCATACCTCTCCCTTGGTATCTGACAAGGTCCCTATCCTATTTGATTTGGTTTAAGTTCTTTTTTAAAAAATAAAAAAACTGGCTTGCTACAATGCAAAGTATAGACCCCTGGCAGTAACTACTTGTAGGAATGTCCCAGACATCAATAGGGATGGCTTGGAAAGTTCATTGGTTCATTGCTCAGAATTTTATTTCCACAACTGCTATCATCAAGTTATGCACACTCTCATTTGAGAAGGGTAGGAATGTGAGCTAGGTCATATGTATTAGTTTTATTTTGGTTGTTGCTTTTTCTAAGTCGCCCAGATCCACAGTGTTCAAGTTGAGTGGCCATATAAATTCCATAAATACACAAACAAGCTCTGGGGATATCTGACAGCAACATGATATAAAATATGCTTCTCTATTCCCAGGCTCACAGCCAAGATTGGACTGCATAGAATACACCTTGCAAATAATGACAGGGTATAGGGGTTAGTCCCTACCCACAAGGCCTTATGGGATCCTAGGTAATTTGTGGGGAGTATTGGGAGGGCAGATGCAAAGCAGAGACCAAAAAGATGTAGAGACTTTGGAAAAAGTGCAAAGAAGAGCGACTAAGATGATTAAAGGCCTGGGAGACAAAAACATATGAAGAACGGTTGTGATCTATCCCAGCCTATGGCCATCCTTGTTAAAAGCACAAGGACTAAACCCCTGTTGAGAAAATAGGCTGGAGACTCAAAACAAAACAAACCCCTTTTAATATGGGTAACAAACCTGCCAAATAGTCCAGAAACAAAAGCAGCAAAACACAATCCAAATGGAGGAAATTGCCCACACGAAACACGATGCAAACAGAAAAGTAGTCACCGGCAATACTAACAGAATATGATCCCATGAAGTACTTTGCAACGGTTGCCTTCAGCAACCAGCACCGCCCACACCTTCCCTTTTTATAAAGCAGTACCAAGGCGTTCGCCTCTCAGTGCCTTCTCCTCCTCCCCTGGAGTTGTCGTATTGACTGCTGCTGATCTGCTCTCACTAATTGCCTGCGTCTATGGGCATCAATCATCATGTCCATCAGGTGTGAATCCTCCAAGTCTGACTCATTCTCCCCACACAGCTTCATCAGGAACATGACTGGAGGGCCCAGGCTCTGCATCAAACCATGAGTCTTGTAATTCATCAGAGCCTCCCTCTGACCCTGATGGCCCTTCAAATGCCTACTCCATCTCCTCCTCCTCAGATTCCCCAGACTCAGCTGTTGGAAACACAGGCTGGCACAGAATCATGACAGGTTGCAGGAATTGGGTATGGCCAGTCTAGGAAAAGAAGGACTAGGAGTGACATGATAGGAGTCTTCCAGTATTTCAAGGGTCACCACAAAGAAGAGGGGGGGTGTCAACAGATTTTCCAAAGCACCAGAAGGCAAGACAAGAAGCAACGGATGGAAACTAATCAAGGAGAGAAGCAACCTAGAACAAAAGAGAAACTTCCTAACAGTGAGGACAATTAACCAGTGGAATGTCTTGCCTTCAGAAGTTGTGGGTGCTTCATCACTGGAGGTTTTTAAGAAAAGACTGGACAGCCACCTATCTGAAACGGTATAGGATCTCTTGCCTGAGCAGGGGATTGGACTAGAACAGAGGTCTCCAATCTTTTGGGCACCTGGGACCGGTTCCGTGAAGAAAGGTTTTTCCATGGACCGGAGAGTGTGTGGTTTTGTGTGCTGCCTGTATACCACGGATGGGGCTTTGCTTGTTTGTGCAGACTGGTTGCTGGCATTCCACGGACTGGTACCAGTCCACGGCCCAGGGGTTGGGGACCCCTGGCCTAGAACACCTCCAAGGTCCCTTCCACCTCTATTCTGATTGATGCTACAGTTGTGGGGCTTGGCCTGATTACTCTGATTTTGTCTGAGACAGTATAGGTTCTCCTGCTTAAGCAGGGGGCTGGGCTAGAAAATCTCCAAGGTCCCTTCCAGCTTCTATTCTATTCTATTCTATTCTATTCTATTCTATTCTATTCTGTTCTGTTCTGTTCTGTTCTGTTCTGTTCTGCTCTGCTCTACTCTACTCTACTCTACTCTACTCTACTCTACTCTACTCTACTCTTTCTTTTCTATTCTATTCTATTCTACTCTACTCTACTCTACTTCTTTTCTATTCTATTCTATTCTACTCTACTCTACTCTACTCTACTCTACTTCTTTTCTATTCTATTCTATTCTATTCTATTCTACTCTACTCTACTCTACTCTACTTCTTTTCTATTCTATTCTATTCTATTCTATTCTACTCTACTCTACTCTACTTTACTCTACTCTACTCTACTTCTATTCTATTCTACTCTATTCTATTCTATTCTACTCTACTCTACTCTACTCTACTCTACTTCTTTTCTATTCTATTCTATTCTACTCTACTCTACTTCTTTTCTATTCTATTCTATTCTATTCTACTCTACTCTACTCTACTTCTTTTCTATTCTATTCTATTCTACTCTACTCTACTTCTTTTCTATTCTATTCTATTCTATTCTACTCTACTCTACTCTATTCTACTTCTTTTCTATTCTATTCTATTCTACTCTACTCTACTCTACTCTACTCTACTTCTTTTCTTTTCTATTCTATTCTATTCTATTCTATTCTATTCTATTCTACTCTACTCTACTCTACTCTACTTTACTCTACTCTACTCTACTTCTATTCTATTCTATTCTATTCTATTCTATTCTATTCTATTCTATTCTATTCTAGGACCTGTGTGAAAAAAGTGCATATTCGCTTCTATTCTTTATAGATCTAATTTTGCTTTCCTGAGAACTTTTGGTCTGAATCCCACATTAGCATCTCTCTATCTAGGATTCAGGAATAGACACATATTAATCATTAATTTAAATGGATGTTGTCTCTAATCTACATTCCCCGGGGCCCTGTTACTAGCCTAGATTTTAAGTACAAACGGAAGTGGTCCAACCCCTTCAGAATCCCAAATGTGCAGACAATGTTGTGTCCAGTAATTTTGTGAGGAAGAAATGCTCTTCCCCCTTTTCAGTCACAGCACTAGGGGGCCAATTCCGAATGCTACTAACCACGGAGATAAGTGCAGAATGATTCAGAAGAATGCCCCCATTTCTTTCCAAGTCACGTTTTGAACTTTCCGAGAGCGGTGACTCCAGGAGAAACTCAGTTGAGAAATTCAGAATTTTAGAATAGCACATCCAACTCAAAACACACACAGCCAAAGACGAAGATTTTTCAGAGTTTCCCAAGCTTTTCGAGGTCTTTTCCCCTTTAAGATTTTCATCCATGGAATCTTTGCCAAGCTCTCTCTGAGTTTGTTAAAATCAGTTCTAGGTGACAACTTTGAGATCCAAAAGGTAGAGGAGGATACTAGAGAGACAGCTAGCTGTGCTGGACTTTATTCTTACTAACAGAGAAGAAATGATAGAAGGGGTTTAAGTGGCCAGAACGCTGGAAGAGAGAGAGAGAGACCATGTCATATTGGAATTCAATATAATACAAACACAAGCAACAGAACATAATCAAACCAGTGTTTGATTATGCATCTCACCATCTTTAAAAAAAAAGATGTTGAGACTCTAGAACAGGGATGTCAAACTCAATTTCATTGAGGGCCCCATCAGCATTGCAGTTGCCCTCTGGGGGCCGGGTGGGTGTGGCCAGGGTGGGTGCAGCCTACTGGGTGGGCATGGATGAAGTGGGTGTGGCCTACTGGGTGGGTGTGGCCAGCTCTACATCGTTCGCGTCAAGGGTGCCTGTGGGGGCCTGGGCAGGAGTGGGACAGATCTGAGGGTCTCTGGCAGAAGGGGGTGGGACCGGGGCAAGTGCCAAGGCATGGTCCACTGGAGGAGCCTCACTGTTCCTCTCAGGCCATGCAGGGGGTGGCTTATGGAGCTAAGACTGAATGTGTTTCAGCATAGATGGCCACCACAAAATTGTACCTTGGCTCCCGGTTGGCCTGGGCCAGGGCCAAGGCAGCAGGGGCCGTTCCCTCACTGTTTCCAGGATGGCTTCGTGGCCACATGAAACCACTTCGCAGGCCGCATCCAGCCCCCGGGCCTTGTGTTTGACCTGTCTGCTCTAGAAAGAGTACAGAGAAGAGTTACAAAGATGATTAGGTGACTGGAGGCTAAAACATTCTATTCTATTCTATTCTATTCTATTCTATTCTATTCTATTCTATTCTATTCTTGATATTCTATTTATCCAAGATATGAAGATCATATTCTATTCTATTCTATTCTATTCTATTCTATTCTATTCTATTCTATTCTATTCTGTGGTCCTGATGACCGATCCAGATTAGATCCTGCAACATTATCCTGGGACATGTATATTCGCCTCCGTTCATGTGTGAGAACAATTAACCAGGGGATCGGCTTATCTCCAGAGGTTGTGAGTGCTCCACCACTGGAGGTTTTTAAGCAGAGATGGGACAGACATTTGTCTGAAATGGAATAGGGTTTCCTACTTAAGCAAGGGGTTGAACCAGAAGACCGCCAAGGTCTCTTCCAACTCTTGTTATTCTGTTCTCTGTTCTCTTTCCAAACCATACCCTTAAAAAAACCCTTGCTAATGTCCATGACTCTGAAGCCAGGTAGCACATGGTGCTCTTAACAAATGTCTTGCTTAGCAATAGAGATTTTGAACTCAGTTGAAATCATAAGTCGAGAACTACACCTTCATGCGCAAACCATAAGACTTGTTCTCCGATCGGCCAAATATCAGAAACCCTCTTCTTAATGTGGACCCTTAACCATTTCAGTCTTGCTTTATAAAAAATATATTTTCACCTCCAAATCTTTTCTATTCTCCTCTTCACAGGGTTTTCTTCTTAATTTAACAACATCCATGTCTGGGTGTTGAAAATAATTGGTTTCTGTTGTAAGAATTAAGGTAAGAGCTAGGGCTATAATACCTTCACCAATATAGGTAGACACAGAGTATCCCTTTTTTTTTTACAGTATTAATAGAAGAAGTGGGAGAATTTTTCTGGGCTTTCACGGAATAATATGTGATAACACATTGGCCACTGATAGGCCTGAGCTAAGCAAAGGAAACCTTTGCTGTGCATGTTTGCTAATTTGCCCGTAGCAAATTCATCCTCAAGAAAGGACAGATATATTTTTATATTCCTATTTTATGCTCCCATCTCTTCTAATTGGTCCGTCCGCTAATTAACCTTTCTCTGTAGATCTTTCCTAGGTTTTCATCGTGAGACGAACTCAACCTCTACAAATTCTTTTGATGCTTGCAGCCAACATTTCTTCTCGTTCTCCCAGTTGTGCCTTTGGCTCACTCCGCCTCTTCCCATTCCACATCATTTTTAGTCCTGTTCTTATAAATATCAGCATTATTCTCAATGCATCCTGCTGGGAATATACGTATGCTTTTTGTTCCCACAATGTGCTAACTATTTATGTGTAGTTCTAATTCCCCTCATGTCAGCTTAAGGAAACGAGGCCACCAAAGAACACAATGGCTGGGCACCATCAAAGGGGACACCAGCCAACTCAAAGAAGTAGTACATGGCTGGCTCAAGAATTCTGGGAGTTGAAGTCCACGAGTCATAAAAGAGCCAAAGTTGCCTACCCCTGGTATAGGGTCTCCTGCCTGAACAGGTGGTTGGACTAGAAGACCTCCAAGGTCCCGTCCAGCTCCATTCTGATTGGTTGATTGATTGATTGGATTGATTGATTGATTGATTGATTGATTGATTGATGATTGAAAACTATCAAAACATTTGGGAAGAGCCAATTCCAATGGTGGGATTCAGCCAGTTCGTACCACTTCAGCAGAACCGGTAACTAATTTTTTTGTTGCCCAGGCCCAGAATGGACTTCCAGAAGCGGCATCCACACAGAGAACCAGTTGTTCACATATTTGAATCCCACCACTGGCCATTTCTAATGGCTAACTAAAAAATAATCTGCACTTTATGCTGGAAGGTCACGCCATCAGTTGCGCTGATGAAATTCCAGAAGCGCTGAGATTTTGTTTTGTTCTTTTTGACCACAATAGGCCACAAATGAGTTCTAAATCCACTTTTGACAGGTAGACAACTCTTAAATAAACAGAAGCACAAGCAAAGCACTCAAGCAGCACCATTTTAACATGCATTATGAAACCCATCCATTTCCCTTTCTTTGTAATAAGTATATCTTTTCCGGACTTCTGAATCCTGAGACAGAAGATGACAGAAGAAATTATGTTTGATGCCTCCCTGGCAATTGATATTTGTCTAATCTTTTCCTCCCAGACTTTCATCTTGTCAAGGATGGGGCAGAATAGGTCTCCTCTGTTCTTACATCCCTGCCACAACACACTCCAAATTGTCAAATCAAAGCGTGAAGAGAAAGAAGATCTGTTGGTGGTACCTTCACAAATGTTTCAAATGTGGAGATCCATTTTGGAGAGGTAATAAATTCTATTACGGGAAAATGCTTTGTGAACTGGTGCATTAGTGAAAGAGCATCTGCACTGGGGACATTGACCCAATTAGAAGGAAATGTTTAAAAAACAATAATAAAGTATTTGATCTTTTTTATCTGAATATTACATGTGGGTTTGGGGTTTTTTTGCTCCTTTTGAAAACAACACGGAGATTATAAAGGTTAATTGTGTAAGTTCGAATGAATGAAAAAGCAAACGAATGAATGAATAGCATTTTCATATACTCCAGCCAAACATAGTTTTCTTTAAAATGCAGATGCCAGAAAGGTTGCAGAACTCAATAAAATAAAGATGTTTAACCTTGGGGGGGACTTATAAACAATACAAGACCTAACTAGAGTTTCAAACACCAGATTCCTTGGCTTGCTTTAACTTTCTTAATTGCTCTTTGGTTTCATGCACCTGCATTAAAGTATATAAGTTATAAATGTTCCCCCCTCCCTTCCACCAGCTTGAAGCTGTAATTATTTCTCTGCCGAAAGCATCTTTTAAAGCCATCCAAACATCAACTGTGCCAAAATAATGGGAGTGGGGACAGGCTTTACATCACTTCAACCAAGGCCAGGTGATGACATGAAGAAACATGAAGTCACCAGTGCAGAGATGGCCCAGAGGTCAGCTTTACTTTCGGTTCTATAAATTACAACTTTAATAGAGCAAGACAAAAATTTATAGGACTGGCATAAACCGCAAAGGAGAAGTTATTCGGAATGGAGAGGGCAGTCTAATCGTCCCTGGTTATAAAGTTAAAGAGCTAAAGAATTCATGAGATTGCAGCTCCAAATTTGGAGACCAAGTTCCTTACAACCTCTGAGAGGTTACTGGGGTGAAATGTAGTCTAGAGTCATAGAAGGGAGGAGCTCTTTAAAGGAAGTTTGGAATGTCTGTTATGCAGGAAGAGGACGAAGGCAGACCCTCCCTAGCAATTCACAGATATATCTAATAATATATCTTAGAATAGAATAGAATAGAATAGAATAGAATAGAATAGAATAGAATAGAATAGAATGGAATAGAATAGAAATATAGAATAGAATAGAATAGAATAGAATAGAATAGAATAGAATAGAATAGAATAGATGGAATGGAGTAGAGTAGAGTAGAATAGAATAGAATAGAATAGAATAGATAGAATAGAATAGAATAGAATAGAATAGAATAGAATAGAATAGAATAGAATAGAAGCTGGAAGGGACCTTGGAGGTCTTCTAGCCCAGCCCCCTGCTTAAGCAGGAGAACCTATACTGTCTCAGACAGATGAATGACTAGTCTCCTCTTGAAATTCTCCAGTGATGGAGCATCCAAGATTTTTGGAGGCAAGCTGTTCCACTGGTTAATTGTCCTCACTGTTAGGAACTTTCTCCTTAATTCCAGGTTGCTTCTCTCTTTGATCAGTTTCCAACCATTGTTTCTCATCTTTCCCTCTGGTGCTCTGGTGAACAACCTGACCCCCTCTGCCTTATGGCAGCCCCTCAAATACTGGAACAGTGCTATCATGTCTCCCCTATTTCTTATTTTCTTTAGACTAGCCAAACCCAAGTCCCGTAACCTTTAGTCTGGCAAGATTCCTGTCAATAGGCAAACATAATAAAGAAAGTACTAAAAGTACTAAAGACGTGTTAGTACCATTGTATAATGCCTTGGAAAGACCACACTTGGAATATTGCATCCAGTTTTGGTCGCCATGATACAACAAAGATGTTGAGACTCTAGAAAGAGTGCAGAGAAGAGCAACAAAGATTAATAGGAGATTGGAAGGTAAAACATATGGAGAACGGTTGCAGGAATTGGATATCTCTAGTTTAATAAAGAGAAGGACGAGGGGTGACATGATAGCAGTTTTCCAGTATCTCAGGGGCTGCCACAAAGAAGAGGGAGTCAAGCTATTCTCCAAGGCACCTGAAGGCAAGACAAGAAGCAACAGATGGAAATTAATCAAGGAGAGAAGCAACCTAGAACTAAGGAGAAACTTCCTGACAGTTAGAACAGCTAACCAGTGGAACTGTTTGCCTTCAGTAGATGTGGGTGCTCCAACACTGGAGATTTTTAAGAGAAGTTTGGACAGCCGTTTGTCTGAAATGCTTGAGCAGAGGGTTGGAGTAGAAGACCTCCAAGGTCCATTCCTATTCTGTTATTCTGTTACTCAGAAATAACTCCATATGTCATTCTTGCTTCCCTGGGTCTAACACTAATCTTGCCAGACTCAAGTGACTATCTGTATAACTATCAGATATATTCTATGAATTGCTAGAGTGATACTTCATAGTCCCTGTGTCCTTCAAGAAGGTTGAGAAGACCTGACTTGTCCTCCAGGCTGGATCAGAATGCTAGATGACCCCAGCATAGGTGTGGCATTGAGGTTGGTGATGCTTGGGTTGCTGTATTGTGTTCACTTCAGTGTTGTGTTTTTGTTTGAGTAATATTTTATTATATTGTTTTCATTTTCTATAGTTAGCTGGAGACAGACAGACAGACAGACAGACAGAAATTATTGATTGATAGAAGATAGATGATAGATAGATAGATATAGATAGATGATATAGATGATTGATTCATTGATAGATAGAAGATATATAGGCAGATGATAGATATTATTGATCAATTGATAGATAAGAGAGAGAGAGAGAGATGAGAGAGAGATGAGAGATAGGCAAATGATAGATTGTTGATCAATTGATTGATAGAAGAGAAAGAGAGAGAGAGAGAGGTAGACAGACAAACAGACAGACAGAGATATTGTAGATGATAGATAGATAGATAGATAGATAGATAGATAGATAGATAGATAGATAGATAGATAGGCAGATGATATATTATTGATCAATTGATTGATAGAAAATAGACAGATGAGAGAGAGCAAGATGATAGGCAGATGATAGATTATTGATCAATTGATAGATATAGATAGATAGATAGATAGATAGATAGATAGATAGATAGACAGACAGACAGATAGATACGTATCTGTTTTCTAAATAAATTAAATAAATTTGCATACAATAGTGCACATACATTCACAAACCTACCAGCACACCTTTAATATCATTACAAACACATCTTACCAATTAAATACCCTACCTGCACTTTACTAAATACCCTAACCCATTCAGTCATTACACAACCCCAGGAAGCATCCCATCCTTTTTTTTATTCCCTGCTCAAGGCTGAATCCTTTGCTAAGCATTTCACTTATTCTCATCTTGCCTTATCACCATTATGTGCCTCTCATCACTTTCTGTGGCCAATTCCGCGCACTTCTGCGGTACTCTAAAACATAATCCTTTTCACTCTGATTGAAGTAGTTTCTGCTCTCTTTCTTTCTGCCCACGTCCTATTCGTTGTGTTGAGAGATTAATCTATCTTCTAAAATTTTCAAGCTGGACTTGTACTTTCTTCTTCTGTTGTTGATCTGTATCTTACTCTGGTTTTGTTCCACATCTTTCTTTTTCTTACACATTTGATTAGTTCCCCAGTATGAACCCTTGATACTTCCAAATGATTCATCTCACAATCTTATATGGTGTATGATGTGTAAACTATGGGTTTTTTGCTTCAACTATGTATTTGACCCCAACGAACGCTTCTAAGCAGATGCTCACCCTTCATATTCATTTATGGCCTAATCATTTTTTTCAGTCCTTTCTTTCCTACACGCCTACTCATGTCACCAAAAGAACAATTCAGAAAATTATACAATGAATCCCAAACTGAATTATGGTTGTTCTATTATCACTATTCACTAGAGTCAGTGGTGGGATTCAGCCGGTTTGCACCACTTCAGCACATGCGGTAGCTAATTTTTTGTTGCCCAGGCCCAGAATGGACTTCCAGAAGTGGCATCCACACAGAGAACCGGTTGTTCACATATTTGAATCCCACCACTGACTGGAATGTATCATAAAACTGTCAGCTGCCAAAAAAAGCCAACACAGTGCTAAGCTGCATTATAGAATCAAGATCATGTGAAGTGTTAATACCACTTTACAATACCTTGGTACCTCGATATACCTTGAAATATTGCATCCAGTTTTGGTCACCACGATGTAAAAAAGATATTGAGACTCTAGAAAGAGTGCAGAGAAGAGCAACAAGATGATCAGGGGACTGGAGGCTAAAACATATAAGGAATGGTTGCTGGAATTGGGTATGTCTAGTTTAATGAAGAGAAGGACTAGGGGGGACATGGTAGCAGTGTTCCAATATCTCAGGGGCTGCCCCAAAGAAGAGGGAGTCAAGCTATTTTCCAAAGCACCTGAAGGCAGGACAAGAAGCAACAGATGGAAACTAATCAAGGAGAGAAGCAACCTGGAACTAAGGAGAAACTTCCTGACAGTTAGAACAATTAACCAGTGGAACAACCTGCCTGCAGAAGCTGCGAATGCTCCAACACTGGAAGTTTTTAAGAAGAGACTGGACAGCCATTTGTCTATATAGTTTCTTGCCTGAGCAGGGGGTTTGACTAGATAACCTCCAAGGTCCCTTCCAACATCATCATCATTATCATTGTGATTGTGATTATTATGATTGTGATTATTATAATTGTGATTATTATTATCATCATCATCATCTTTGTTCTCTTCTCTGCACTCTTTCTAGGCCCTCGGCATCTTTTTTGTACCCATCTTTTTTTGTATCAATCTCTGTATTTAATCAATGAGAACTGATATACACAAGTTTATGCCAAAAGGAATATTAGTTTTTCATGTGCCTCAAGACTTTCGGTTGTGCCGTTTTCCAACCCAGGGCCTCTACACAGCAACTCATAAAACCAAACTTAGCCTCAGGCATCAGCTTACTTAATCACCAGTCAGGATTCCAGGCAGATCATAAAATCCCATCTGATAAAACCTATACAACTGTTGGCATCACAACTGAGAACAGGAAAGGCTTCTCCGGAGACTGCAAAATCTACAAAGGCTCTCCAGGCGAGCATGGGATACAACTTGTTGTTGTTGTTAATTGCGAAGTCATGTCCGACCCATCGCGATCCCATGGACAACGTTCCTCCAGGTCTTCCTGTCCTCTACCATCTTCTGGAGTCCATTTAAGTTCACACCTACTGCTTCAGGGACTCCATCCAGCCATCTCATTCTCTGTCGTCCCCTTCTTCTATTGCCCTCAATCTTTCCCAGCATCAGGCCGTTCTCCAGTGAGTCCTTCCTTCTCATTAGGTGGCCAAAGTATTTGAGTTTCAACCTCAGGATCTGGCCTTCTAAAGAGCAGTCGGGGTTGATCTCTTCTAGGACTGACCGGTTTGAACGCCTTGCAGTCCAAGGGACTCGCAAGAGTCTTCTCCAGCACCATAATTCAAAGGCCTCAATTCTTTGGCACTCAGCCTTTCTTATGGTCCAACTTTCACAGCCATACATTGCAACTGGGAAAACCATGGCCTGGACTATACGCACTTTTGTTGGCAGGGTGATGTCTCTGATTTTTAGTATGCTGTCTAGATTTGCCATAGCTTTCCTCCCCAGGAGCAAGCGTCTTTTAATTTCTTGGCTGCAGTCCCCACCTGAGGTGATCTTGGAGCCCAGAAAAATAAAATCTGTCACTACCTCCATTTCTTCCCCATCTATTTGCCAGGAATTGAGAGGGCCGGATGCCATGATTTTGGGTTTCTTAATGTTGAGTTTCAAGCCAACTTTTGCACTCTCCTTCTTCACCCGCATCAAGAGGCTCTTTAGTTCCTCTTCACTTTCTGCCATTAGCGTGGTATCATCTGCATATCTTAGGGATACAACTGGGACCCCTCATTGAGAAGGCTACAAACTTAGTAGACACCTATCCACAACTCTCTGTGCAAGTTGCTGAAGAGTTAACTTTGTTCCTAGGGTTCTCTTGTTCCTAGGTGTTTATTAGGCATCGCTAGAAGTGTGCATTGCTGATCTTCTCCACCCAAAAGATATTTTTTATGTTTTTCTGGAGTAGTCAACACATCTATTATTTAGTTTATCGATCTTCCACCTTATGGAAGAAATCTAAGAACAGCAACAGTAGGAGAAGAAAGCTGAAAATAAATGATCTGAAACCACCTTATATACTTTCTGACACGAAAAATAAGATTTAGCAAGGCAGCCATAAAAGTTTGTTGGCAATGTAATGCAACTGTGAATTATAATTTATATTGGATGGGGGGGCCGCGGAGGTGACTCTTTTACAAATACAAGGTAGTTCTTGATTTACAAGAGTTTATTTAGTGACTGTTCGAAGTGACAACAGCATCGAAATAAATGACTTACGACCGCTTTTCACACTTACGACCCTTTGCAGCATCCCGATGGTCAGGTGATCAAAATTCAGACGCTTTGGCAAGCGGCTCGTATTTATGACGGTTGCAGTGCGATCCCTTTTTGTGACCTTCTGACAAGCAAAGTCAATGGGGAAGCCAGATTCACTTAACAACCGAGTTACTAATTTAACAACTGCCATGATTCACTTAACAACTGTGGCAAGAAAGGTCATAAAATGAAGCAAAACTCGTTTAACACATTTCTCATTTAGCAACATAAATTTTGGGCTCAATTGTGGTCATAACTTGAGTATACACCCAAAAAAAACCACATACACACACACACACATCATATCTACCCCCCCAACACACACACACACACACACACACACACACACAGAAACATCTTTTTTGTTTGAATTATCATTCATGTATTGCTCTTATTTTTTGTTTTGTTAAAAAACTAAAAAAATGAGAAAGAATTGCAGTGAAGAAAGGCAGGAAGCTACAAGTAATTATCACTTCCAATTTCACAATGATATTGGAAAGTCATCCATTATCTTGCAGGATGTATCAGACACTTCCTGAGCCAAAGCATAATTCCCAACTCTAATGCAATGCCAAGTTTGGGAAGAGAAATGGGATTTGCAAGGATTTGTAACCGTGGACTAAGCTGGCTGCAGGGGGCTTTCAGCTTTTCATTTCCATCTAAATCTGGGGTGTCCAACCTTGGTGACTTCAAAACCTGTGGACTTCAACTCCAAGAGTTCCTCAGCCAGCATGGGGAATGGCTGGCTGAGGAATTCTGGGAGTTGGTCCATTGGTCTTGAAGTTGCTAAGATTGGACACTCCTGATCTACGACAAATAGAAAGGCAAGGACATAGTCAAGGATAAAGACTACCACTTTTCTGCAGTCACAGCTACACAAAAACATGCAGCTGCTTCTTAGCTTCTGCTTGGCTGCCTCATTGCCTTGGCTTCCAGCCTGCTCCTCAGCACCTGAGTCAGGCTTGTAAGTCAATCATGGATGAAGGGAAGGACAGATGGAGGAACGGTTAGGAAGGAAGGCGTTGTTTCATGCCTTCTGTCTAAAGACGTGTTAGGAAAGTGGATCTCTGGCATGATTTAAGGTCTCTTAAAAGGGCATTCTTTGTGCCCATGTCGAACTACAACGCCAAATTCATAGAGGAGTGCATGCACTGTCGATTAAAGTTTACACAGAAGCAATTTACACCTAGAGTGGTGAAACACACACATTACTACCTCTTTCGGTTGATTTTTCTCCTCCTACCATTTTTCAAAATGGGAAGGGTTATGTGTTACCATCAAACCTGTGATATGCATTTGGTCAATTCCATTAACCCACATTTGCCCAACTCTTGTCACCTCAAGGTTCTCAGTAGAATGTCAAGTCTACAGTACACTTCCAAAATAGGTAGGCCCAACTTTTGGAAATGGGGGATTCCAGAATTTTAGAATCATAGAGTTGGAAGAAACCACTGAAGCCATCAAGTTCATCCCTGGCTTGGTGCAGAGATCCAGTTTAATGTCTCTAAGACAGATGTCAATGAATCTTCTCAATCATCCAGGTAAAGTTGTCTGAAGGTTGAATTAGTTGCTATGAATTAACTTGATCAATTCGAATCAACCTTCACATATCTAAGACAGATATGTTAAAAAAAATCTTTAATGACCTTGAGGCCTCTGTAGCTTAAATAAAAGAAGCTTAAGCATTTTTAAATCCAGAACTTCCGGATAATGTTCACAAGCAACTCAATCACATCTCCCTAATTGATTGGAGTATGGATAGTATGGAGTATGGATATGACCACAAAAGAGCCCAGAATTTTGGTTGTAGGTTGTTGCACTCATAAGTTGAGGAACTACATGACCGGACTCAATTTTAAGACTAATTTTACAATGGTTATAAAATCAATCATCATGGTCATAAAGGGAATCACGTGGTCATCAACCAATTCTAGTCTTCTGAATGGGTGTGTAAAATTGGTCAGATTGTCAAGCACCCAAAATGTGATCACATGACCATGGAGGGGAATGCAGTCATAACTTTGAGGATAGGTCATAAGAAGCTTTTCTAAATCCATTGTAATTTTGAACAGTCATTACATGACCAGTCATAAGTTGAAGACTACCTGTCAGATTTGGAAGATTGATGTCAACTACACTAGATGGGCTGTACCATGAAATCAACTCTATAGAATGGCTAGATGTATTTTTATTGAGATTGAGGTGTATTAATTTATTGATGCATTTGCTTGTTTGCTTACTATATTTAGAAACTGCACATCTCCTTCATACAGTGACTCTGGGTGCTGAAGAATTAGAACTGAATCTTTCAAATCTGACAGCCGATTCTCTGTGTGTTCCACATTCTGCTTCAGAGGTAGATAAAAAGTAAGCAGGTGTTCATGGAAACTTCCTTACTTTAATTTGATTGATGATTATTTGGACTGAATGAAAAATTCCCTGGATTTTAAAAAAGTGACATGGAAGGTGGCATGTTATGAAGAAAATGTGAAGAAAATGGATAGGATATTTTTTTATCCCTCTCATAATACAACGAGAGGTGTGACGGCTCAGTGGCTTATGATGCTGGAGATGGTTTCTGCTCAACAGTTCGAGTCCTAGCACTGCGTGGCAGGGTGAGCTCCTGTCTCTGGCCTTAGCTTCTGTCCATCCAACAGTTCAAAAGCCTGTTCTATGCGAGTAGATAAATAGGTACCATTTTGGTGGAGAGACAAATTGATGCTCCATGCAGGCAGTCAGATTCCTGCTGGCTCTGGACCTTCCCAGTTACGATGCCTGTTTGTGAAGGGACACCAAGGAAAGTAGGGAGCCTTGGATGAAGCTGCAGGAAGAGCCACTTAACTTTCTTTCTGGTGTGAAGCCAGCTTGACCTCTCGTGGCACACCTTGGGAAGGGTATCCTACAACAGAGCTGGTAACTTGTCAGCTAATCTACTGAGAAGAGCAACAAAGATGATTAGAGATCTGGAGGCTAAAACATATAAGGAACGGTTGCTGGAATTGGGTATGTCTAGTTTAATGAAGAGAAGGACGAGGGGGGACATGATAGCAGTCTTCCAATATCTCAGGGGCTGCCCCAAAAAAGAGGGAGTCAAGCTCTTCTCCAAAGCATCTGAAGGCAGGACAAGAAGCAACGGATGGAAACTAATCAAGAAAAGAAGCAACCTAGAACTAAGGAGAAACTTCCTGACAGTTAGAACAATTAACCAGTGGAACAACCTGCCTCTAGAAGCGGTGAATGCTCCAACACTGGAAGTTTTTAAGAAGAGACTGGACAGCCATTTGTTTGAAATGGTATAGGGTTTCCTGCCTAAGCAGGGGGTTGGACTAGATGACCTCCAAGGCCCCTTCCAACTTTATTATTATTATTTCTCTGCAACAGCACTGTGGTCTCCTGGTTAATATAAAAACTGCATAACAATCATAATCTTAATACAATAATGAAGCTACAGTGTGGGAGAATCAGAACAGACAGAAGAAAATAATGCTTCTGCAGAGCTATTTAAATTGGGGAAATTTACTATATTAGAATTTACTCTGCAAGCTACTAGTTGGATGGTTTCAGTGTGGAATTGGAAAAACATAAGGAAGGATAGCAGTGACTTGTAATTGTGATAACTAAGTGTTAATTCCAGCCATTATGTCTCTTAAAATTGCTGGTTCAGAGGAAAAAGCATTTTTTTAAAAAAATCATGTTATTAAAAATTAGCAATGACAAAAGTAAAACTAATACGAACTAAAAAAACTAAAAGGATAAAAAGAAAAAATAGTGCAGAAAAGAAAAAAGTAGAAAGAAAAAGAGAAGAGAAAATTTAGAATATAGTAAAGAAAAAGAAAAGAAATATATAAAATGACTTCCCCCTTAATCAGAAGAATAAACAATTGTAGTAACTCTTATCTCATATCTATAAATCAATCCTTAGTCTTGTTTCAACCCTGATCAGAAAATGTCTATTAAGGGTTGCCAGAGATACAAACATATCTGTTTTAACCTTGGTCAAATAACCAACTTTAAATTCCTTCCTTTTACTTTTAATAATTTTGATCTTTATTCCCTTTAAATAATGTCCCAGAATTTGATTTCTTTCCATTTTTGTCTTTGTCCTTTCACACAAAATTCTTCAAAGCTTTAACAAGTCTCTTTTGTGAATCCAATATAGGAAAATTATCCTCTTGTCTGGTTTATTTGTATATCCCTTTTAATTATTAAGATATCATCTGGTTTCTTTGGTATATCCATTGTGGCATCTTTTTCCACATTATTGTAGCTTATCATTTTTGAATTTACCTTCAGATCAGTCTCAATTTTGTCTCAAATAATTTGTTTCTCCTCCATAACTTCTTTGAATCACAATTTATCTATAGCAGCAGACACTCTTAAAATTAACATCTGGGTTCGTTGCTCAAAAATATCCTTTCAATATGTTCAGCGCTAAAATATTTTGCTTCATTCTGTCAAATTTAAGTGATCGTCTCCTTTAATTGCAATTTTTTAGTTCCTTCTGGTTCTTTCTAGGGTCCAGCCTTCAAAAATCTCATCCTATCATGTCTTCTGGGGGGAAAAAAATCCATGGGAAGGAATTCTTATAATTAATTTCCAAAATCTGGTTCCCAAAATAGTAATTTTGTACTTAGAAAGGAGCAGAAACACTATAAACTAGTTTAATAACTAACCTTTGCAGGCAATCCAGAAGGAGACCATGATTGATGGTACCCAAAGCCATTAAGAGATCTAAACCATCATCAAGGCTCCATCACAGGTCATCTACAAGAATAACTAATGCAGCTTTAGTCACAAGCTCAGGCCCTGATGAGGATCTAGATCAGTGATGGCGAACCTTTTAGAGACCGAGTGCCTAAAAACCAGCCCCACCCTGTCCCGCCCCCCGCTCCGCCCCCCATCCTGCCCGCTCCACCCCTGCCCAGCCCACCTGCAGGGCCATTCACTGCCTCCATGGCCCGCCACAGATTGCCCAGGCAGCCCAGCAGCGCTGTGGCAACCACATCCTCTGCCCGCACCCCACAGCATCAACTGCGCGTGATGGGGTGCAAGGGCGCAGTCTTGTCCCCACTGCCCAGCTGCCATGTTCTTGGCTGCGTTGCTCCATGCGGGCCACCTTGGGGGCAACTCTCCTCTGGGGGGGCTGCTGGGGATGAGGGGGTCGGGGGGGAGGTGGGGCTGGGGCAACGGCACGTGCCCACAGAGAGAGCTCTGAGTGCTGCCTGTGGCACCCATGCCATAGGTTCGCCACCACTGATCTAGATAATCCTTTTATTTCAAGGCTCTCTGAAGCGAAAGCCCAACCAATTCCTTCAGAACTTTCCCCAAAAAGGGATGTTTGGAAATGGGATAGAAGTTGTTCAAGCTTGCCAGATCCAGTGATAGCTTGTGAAGAGATATTCTACTGCTTCCTATAAGAGGGCACTAGCCTGTTTCATGAAGAAATATTCCCAAGCTATTTGGGTTGCAAATGTACGATGAAAGTGTGAACGGATGAAGAGGAAAAGAAAACCAAGATAGTCATGAACAGGGGGTACATAGTAAGATCCTCAATGACAGAGGTGGGAAGTTTAAAGAATAGCAATAACAATAGTACTTGAACTTATATACTGCCCCCTAGTGCTTTATAGCATAGTGCAGTGGTGGCGAACCTGTGGCAAACGTGCCAGAGGTGGCACTTGGAGCCCTCTCTGTGGGCACACATGCCGTTGCCCCAGCCTTGCCTCCTCCTATGACCCCCTCCTCACCAGCAGCCTCCCACACGGAGCAGCACAGCCAAGGACATGGCAGCCAGGCAGCGTAGACAAGACTCTGCCCTCACACCCCATCGCGCACAGTTGATGCTGCGGGGCGTGGGCAGAGGGCATGGTTGCAATGGTGCTGCTAGGTGCCTGGGTGATCTACGGCAGGTCCTGGAGGCAGTGAGCGGCCCTGCAGGCAGGTGAGGTGGGGGTGGGCCCAGTTTTTGGGCAGTCGGTCTCTAAAAGGTTTGCCATCACTGGCATAGTGCTTTACAGCAGGGGTGTGATGGCTTAGTGGTTAAAGACAATGAGCTTGTCAGCTAGAAAGCTGACAGCCTGGGTTCGAGATTCAAGCGCCGTGCAATGGGATGAGCTCCCGTTACTTGCTCCAGCTCCTTCACAACTAGCAGTTCGAAAGCATGCAAATGCAAGTAGATTAATAGGTACCACTTCAGTGAGAAGATAACAGTTCTGTGCATCTTGGGCATATAGACATGCTGACCACATGATCCTGGAAAATGTCTTTGGACAATACTGATTCCTTTAGCTAAGAAATAGAGATGAGCACCGTGCCCTACAGTCAAACACAATGGACCAGGAAAACGTTATCTTTTAATGATTTATAGTCAGCGGTGGGATTCAAATATGTGAACAAACGGTTCTCTGTGTGGATGCCGCTTCCAGAAGTCCAATCTGGGCCTGGGTAACAAAAATTAGCTACCAGTTCTGCCGAAGTGGTGTGAACCGGCTGAATCCCATCCCTGTTTATAGTATTCCGTAAGTCAGTGGTTCTCAACCTTTCTAATGCCGTGACCCCATAATACAGTTCCCCATGTTGTGGTGACCCCCAACCACTTATACATCACCAGGTGCCAGGGGCATGGCCAAAGAAAAGGGGGAAAAATGGCGGACAGCCTTGTTTGGCAACCCCCGTGAAATGGTTGTTCGACCCCAAATGGGGTCCCGACCCACAGGTTGAGAACCACTGCCGTAAGTGATTTATAGAGTCAGCATATTTGCCCCCAACAATCTGGGTCCTTATTTTACCGACCTCAGAAGGATGGAAGGCTGAATCAAACTTGAGCCGGTCAGGATCAAACACCTGGCTGTGGACAGAGTTAGACCCTGACTGCTCTTTAGAAGGCCAGATCCTGAAGTTGAAACTCAAGTACTTTGGCCACCTAATGAGAAGGAAGGACTCACTGGAGAAGAGCCTGATGCTGGGAAAGATTGAGGGCAAGAGAAGAATGGGACGACAGAGAATGAGATGGCTGGATGGAGTCACTGAAGCAGGAGGTGTGAGCTTCAATGGACTCCAGAAGATGGTAGAGGACAGGAAGGCCTGGAGGAACGTTGTCCATGGGGTCGCGATGGGTCGGACACGACTTCGCAACTAACAACAATTCCTCCATTCTAACCACTGCACCACCACAGCTTCCTCTTAAAGGACACAGTGCAATGAATGGAGGAGTGTGAAGTGGAAACAAAACTAGTTTACAAGCTTGACCTAGGTGGAGTTTTAGTCAACAAAATTACACAAAAATCATGAGTCTAGTAGCATCTTTTCTGGCTAATATCACTTTACATAAATAATATTTATTTCGGGCAATCCTGAACTTACCACCACAATTGGAAGGGGAAAATTCCATTGCTAAGAAAGATGATGGCTAAATAAACCATTCCCCGTTTTATGTCCTTTTTTTCCCTTCGGTTGTTAAGTGAATCATGCAATGGTCCAGCGAATCTGGCTTTCCCCCGTAGGCTTCGCTTACCAAAAACTGGCTCTGCATATTGCGAATTGTGACCATGTGACTCTGGAACACTGCAACTGTTGTGAATACATGCCAGTGGCCAAGTGCTCAAGTTTTGATCATGTGACCACGAGAACTCATACGATTCTCAGCTTTTTTTTTTAATTCTTGAGCCAACATGGGAGGGCTCTGACTAAGATTTTAAACCATGCCTTTTAATCATCCCGTAATCCTGGTGTTTTGTGACTTGTGAGATTTGTTTTGTTTTGTTTTGTTTTTGGAAATCTGTTAAATGCAAGACTGCCTCCTTATTTTAGGAACCAGTATATTTTTATCACCTTGCTTTCTTGGGTAAAGATTTTTTTTTTCAAAGAACTGATATCTCTATTTGCACCTGGGATCTCGGATGTGTGGTTTTCCAGAAAAGGAAAACAAAAACAAAAACAAAAGACAATTCAGCCCCTGTTTACCTAGCTGAAAGGGGGTGTTCTCAATGTGCTTTGTTTATCAGAGTCTTGTTATTAACCCTTGAACTATTTTTAATTAATCAAGACGGAAATAGAATAACAGGGACAACTGCAAGCGAACCCCAGTGTGCAAACCAGCAAAAGCCTACCTTTTCTCCTGAAACAAGGATAACATTTTCACGGGTTTCTTTTTTTAAAAAAAGAAAATCTTTTTTTGAAGGTGGCAAAATATTCAGCGCCAATGATTGTAGACAGAACTAGAGTAATGTGCGTGAGTAAATAGTATATGAACTCAACAATCAACTCATTCACTCTGAAAAGTATACACTCCCAAGTCGCTCTCGTTCTGTTTCTGTTTCTGTTTGTTTCTGCTTCTGTTTCTGCTTCTGCTTCTGTTTGTTTCTGTTTCTGCTTCTGCTTCTGCTTGTTGCTTCTGCTTCTGCTTGTTTCTGCTTCTGCTTCTGCTTGTTGCTTCTGCTTCTGCTTGTTTCTGCTTGTTTCTGCTTCTGCTTCTGTTTGTTTCTGCTTCTGCTTCTATTTGTTTCTGTTTCTGCTTCTGCTGATGCTTGTTTCTGCTTCTGCTTCTGATTGTTTCTGCTTCGCTTCTGATTGTTTCTGCTTCTGTTTGTTTCTTCTGCTTCTGCTTCTGTTTGTTTCTGCTTCTGCTTTCTCTTCCTCTTTCTCTTCCTCTTTCTCTCTCTTTTTCTTCATAACCTCTGGCCTGCTGCTCTGTTCACCCAGGCCAGCAATTTTCAGTATTGATAGGAGCAGGAATACAGGGAATCCTTGCCTTACAAACATTCATCTAGCGACCCTTCTAAGGTACAACAGCATTGGAAAAAAATGACTTATGACTGTCGCTCACACTTATGACCATCGCCGCATCCCCATCGTCACATGATCAAACCAGGGGCGCTGGGCATACATTTACAACGGTTGCCTTGCAATCCCAGGGAGGGCTGGCTCTGCCATTTGAAATCTTCCTAGGAAGCATCTGATAAGTCAAGTCAGTGGAGGAAGTTGGATTCATTTAACTGCACTGGTTTGCTTAACAACCATGGCAACAAAGGTCGTAAAACAGGGCACGATTCCCCGAACAACAGAAAATTGGGCTTCAGTTGTGGTTGCGAGTCAAGGACTACCTATATACAGTAAATACAGGTGGTCCTCGACTTACAACCAGAATTGAGCCCAAAATTTCTGTCGCTACATGAGAAAGGTATGAAGTGAGTTTTGCCCCATTTTACCACTTCTCTTGCCCCAGTTCTTAAGTGAATCACTGCAGTTCTTAAGTGAATCACTTGGTCATTAAGCAAAGTGGTTAAGTGTGTAACACGGCTGTTGAGTGAATCTGGCTTCCCCATGGATTTTGCTTGTCAGAAGGTCACAACGGGGGATCATGTGGGACGCCGGACACTGCAACCGTCATAAATAGGAGTCAGTTGTGACGCGTCCAGCTGTAAATCACGTGACCCTGGGGATGCTGCAATGGTGAAGGGTGAAGAATGGTCATAACGTGCTCTTTTCAGTGCCGTTGTAACTTTGATGGTCACTAAACAAACGGTTGTAAGCCGAGGACTGCCTATATTTCTTTGCTTAAGCTCCTTTCATTCTTAAGAGGCAAATTAGCCTCTCCTTCCCCGTTGTTAAAAGTAAAACAGTTTCTTCCCCGTCACCCCCATCGCTACTCCACGCAGGCCATTTTCTAAGCCTCTGAATTATGTTATTATTTTTATTATTATTTATTTTTTTAAAAATTATACCGCCCATCTCCCCTGTAAGGCTTCTCCTGCACTGGAAGAATTTGTCCAACAAAACATCCGAAGATCCCAACAGTTTGGCAGGTCGACCGAGCGAGAGAAGGCTACAAGTAGTTTTTGACTTACAGCAGTTCGCTTAAGTGACCGAGTTACAACGGTATTGAAAAAAGTGACTTATGACTGTCTTTCACACTTATGGCCATTGCAGCATTCCCCAGGGTCATGTGATCAAACTTCGGACCCTTGGCAAGCGGTTCATATTTATGACGGTTGCAATGTCTCGGAGTCATGGGATCCCCTCCTAAAATCTTCTGACAAGCAAACTCATTGTAGATGACCAGGCTGAGCCCTAAGGAGGAGAGGTCAAACGCGTCATCAGTCTTGAGTCCCTTCCTACCCACGAGAGATTTAAGTCCCGCCCACCTTGTATTCCCTTGACTCTTATCTACCGCCAACTCGCTTCGACCCTTAGTAGTCAGATTTTTGTAGAGAAAGAATCTACAAGAGCTTAAGCTTGCAATAAACCTTTATATTCCTTTGAGCTCCCTCTCTCTGGAACATCATCCCTGTGGAACTTAAGACTGGCCCCCACTCTAAACACTCTTTTGGAAGGTCATTAAGACATGGTTCTGCCCTTCCTCTTTTCCTCTCTCCCTCCCTTACTCCCTCCCTGCTTCCTTCCTTCCTTTCTCCCTCCCCCTTTCACTTTTCCTCACTCCCTCCTTCCTTCCTTCCTTTCCTTTCCTTTCTTCCTTTTCTTCCTTCCTCTCCCCCTTTTCCTCCCTCTCTCCTTCCTTCCTTCCTCCCTCCCTCCCCTTCCCCTTTTCCTCCCTCCCTCCCTCCCTCCTTCCTTCCTCTCTCCCTCCCTCCTTCCCCCCTTTCCTTTCCTTTCCTTTTTCAAATTAGAGATCCACTTCAGGCTTAAATTCCTTAGCAGTTTATTTTTAGTACTTCGGCATCAAAAATCCTTTTGGGGTTTTGGTTTTTTGTTGTTGTTTTTGCATGAGCTAGCAGGAACAAAAGCTGCTCAGAGCCCCATTTTAAGCAGAGGCACAAGAGGCTGGCAACCTCCCTGGGTGGTTCAAAAGTCGGCTGCAGTTTTTGCATCGAGAGGGATGGAATCTCGGCCCCGACAGAAAGACTCAGCTGGAGCAAATCCACAACATTTTCCAGGCCAGAAAACAATTATTCTACAAGCAGCTAGCACCTTCCTCTATTCCTCCAGATACTTTCGGCTTGCCAGGAGTCATCCTTGTATTACTGTGGGTTAACCAACCCGCACAATGCAGAAAAGATTTTGATTTTGAATGTAAGCAGGAGCTGGAATAGGATGGATGGAGGGAGGGAGGGGGAGAGAGAGAGAGAGAGAGAGGGAGAGGGAGAGGGAGAGGGAGAGGGAGAGGGAGGGAGGGAGGGAGGGAGAGAGAGAGAGAGAGAGAGAGAGAGAGAGAGAGAGAGAGAGAGAGAGAGAGAGAGAAATATGTCTTCCTATTTGTTAGAGTTACATCTTGCTTATCTTCCAGGAACTCAATCTGCATCTCCACAGCCAACTAACCTGTGAGGTGTGTTCGAACGAAGAGAAAGTGGCTGGCCCAAAGCCACCCCGTGAGTTTCCATGGCTGAGACAGGCTTGAACCTGGGTTTCCCTCATCCGGGTCCAACCCTTTAACCACTAGACAGCATTATCAAGGTAATAGTAATAATAATGATAATAATAATAATAATGATGATGATGATGATGATGATGAAGAAGAAGAAGAAGGGGAAGAAGAAGGGGAAGAAGAAGAAGAAGAAGAAGAAGAAGAAGAAGAAGAAGAAGAAGAAGAAGAAGAAGAAGAAGAAGAAGAAGAAGAAGAAGAAGAAGGAAGAAGAAGAAGAAGAAGAAGAAGAAGAAGAAGAAGAAGAAGAAGAAGAAGAAGAAGAAGAAGAAGAAGAAGAAGAAGAAGAAGAAGAAGAAGAAGAAGAAGAAGAGCCGAGGTGGCGCAGCAGTTAGAGTGCAGTACTGCAGGCCACTTTAGCTGACTGTGTTCAGCAGGTCAGCGGTTCAAATCTCACCGGCTCAAGGTTGACTCAGCCTTCCATCCTTCCGGGGTAGGTAAAATGAGGACCCAGATTGTTGGGGGCAATGTAAATATATATATATACATTGCTTACTGGTGTACACCGCTTAGAGAGTGCTTGCACTTAAAGCGGTATATAAGTCTCATAAATAAATGAAGAAGAAGAAGAAGAAAGAAGAAGAAGAAGAAGAAGAAGAAGAAGAAGAAGAAGAAGAAGAAGAAGAAGAAGAAGAAGAAGAAGAAGAAGAAGAAGAAGAAGAAAGAAGAAGAAGAAGAAGAAGAAGAAGAAGAAGAAGAAGAAGAAGAAGAAGAAGAAGAAGAAGAGAAGAAGAAGAAGTAGTTGTTGGAAGAGACTTTGGGGGTCATCTAGTCCTGCTCAGGTGGGAAACCCTATATCATTTCAGACAAATGGCTGTCCAGTCTCTTCTTAAAAACTTCCAATGTTGGAGCATTCACCGCTCCTGGAGGCAGGTTGTTCCACTGGTTAGTTGTTCTAACTGTCAGGAAATTTCTCTTTAGTTTTAGGTTGCTTTTGTCCTTGGTTAGTTTCCATCTGTACTTTCTTGTCCTGCCTTCAGGCACTTTGGAGAATAGCTTGAGTCCCTCTTCTTTGGGGCAGCCTTGAGATACTGGAACACTGCTATCATGTCCCCCCTTGTCCTTCTCTTCATTAGACTAGACATGCCCAATTCCAGCAACCGTTCCTTATATGTTTTAGCCTCCAGTCCCCTAATCATCTTTGTTGCTCTTCTCTGTACTCTTTCCAGAGTCTCAGCATCTTTTTTACATCGTGGTCACCAAAACTGGATGCAGTATTCCAAGTGTGGTCTTACCAAGGCCTTGTAAAGTGGTATTAATACTTCACGTGATCTTGATTCTATCCCTCTGTTAATGCAGCCTAGCACTGTGTTGGCTTTTTTGGCAGCTGCAGCACACAGCTGGCTCATATTTAAATGATTGTCCACTAGGACTCCAAGATCCCTCTCACAGTTACTACTATTGAGCAAGTATACCCCCTATACTATACTTGTGCATTTGGTTTTTCTTGCCTAAATGTAGAACCTTGCTTTTTTCACCATTGAATTTCATTTTGTTAGATAGTGCCCAGTGTTCAAGTCTGTCCAGATCCTTCTGTATCTTAAGCTTGTCTTCTGGAGTGTTGGCTATTCCTGCCAGCTTGGTGTTGTCTGCAAATTTGATGAGTTCCCCATCTATCCCCTTGTCCAAATCGTTGATGAAGATGTTGAAGAGCACTGGGCCCAGAACAGAGCCCTGGGGCACCCCACTACACACTTCCTTCCATGTAGATGCGGTTCCATTGAGGACCACTTGCTGAGTATGGCCGGTCAGCCAGCTACAGATCCATCTGGTGGTGATGCTGTCTACCCCACATTTTTCTATCTTGTCAAGTAGTAGGTTGTGATCTAGTTTATCAAATGCCTTACTGAAGTCCAAGTAAATTACCTGTACATTTGGTTTTTCTTGCCTAAATGTAGAACCTTGCTTTTTTCACTATTGAATTTCATTTTGTTAGATAGCGCCCAGTGTTCAGATCCTCCTGTATCTTAAGCCTGTCTTCTCGAATGTTTCAATGTGCATTGGAAAAATCAGGTGGAAGTTCAGGAGCTAAGAAATTAGACCAGGGAGTTTTAAGACTTTGAACCAAAGTTCCCGGTTAGTTTGATGTAGTGATTAAGATACTGGCCTAGAAACCAGGAGATGGTGAGTTCTAGTCCCGCCCCAGGCATGAAACCCAGCTGGGTGATTTAGGGCCAATTGGCAGAAGACTGTGAGGTCTAGTGTGGCCTTAGGCAAGAAAGCTTACCAGGGGAGTTTGGGCCAATCACCAGGAAACAGTGAGTTCTAGTCCCAATTTAGGCATGAAAGATGGCTGGATGACTTTAGGCCAATCATCAGGAGATGGTGAGTTCTAGTCCCACCTTAGCCATGAAAACCAGCTGGATGACTTTAGGCCAGTCCCTTACTCTCAGCCAAACCCACCTCATAAGGTTGTTGTTGTGGGAAAAATAGAAGGAGGAAGGAGTACTCACCATCTTTTTTTCCCAAAAAATCTTACTGTTTATTGAATAAACTGCATGGTTATGTTGAAGCAAAACTAACTCCGAAGTTCCAACATCAATTCATAGACTTAAAACAATACTTTTCCCAGCCAAACCCCCAACATCTTATGTAATTCATATCATATGACTTTGCTATAGGAACCGTCTGCTTCAAATCCACACCTGTTCTGGAGTCCTTGATAAGGATTCAGGCTCTCACAGTCTTCAGATGAATCGAAGAGGTTTTGTTTTTCCAATTAACTCACTTGAAAGTAACATCTGCCTGCCAAAGTTTCATCCCTGACACCGCTTCATTAAAAAAAATAAATTCCTATTCTATCAGTTACTTAAACAGCTGCTTTGAGTATTTGAGTATATTTTGTTATTTATAAAAAACAAAGATGGTACATCAATAAATACATTTTCTCTCTCTCTCTCTCTCTCTCTCACACACACACACACACACACACAATATCTATGCTGTGTTTAAAGAATCAGAATGAATTATACAAAAGGAAGCACAAACCACGGGGGGGAATAGTAGAAATGGGTTCAATGTATATAATTCATTCAGGCTGCAAACATATAGTTTGCATGCTTTTTACACCCATTTTTGTGTTCTTCCCGTTCACCTAGGAATCAACCCTGGATAGTTTGTCTTAGAGCAGAATCTTCTAACAGATGACCTGATCCAAAAATCACGCTAATCTGATTCATTCACTTTTTTGTGAATAAATATGAGGTGTATTTTACAATATGAACTTACTTGTTTTATACAAGGTGCAGTCACCCTTATTGTGAATTAGCATGAGGTGCCAGCCAGGACACTTTGATTTATCCAGTTAACCATTGTTTAAAAAAATGTTTGTGAAAAAGGCCACTAACTACTTTTACCTATAAAGCTTGAGATTGGTAACTACTAGCGATTAAAGCTTAGTAGCACCTGAAAGCAGGACAAGAATCAATGGATGGAGACTAATCAAGGAGAGAAGCAACCTAGAACTAAGGAGACATTTCCTGACAGTGAGAACAATTAACCAGTAGAATAACCTACCTCCAGAAATGGTGAATGCTCTAACACTGGAAGTTTTTTAGAAGACACTGGACAGCCATTTGTACGAAATGGTAGAGGGTTTCCTGCCTGAGCAGGGAGTTGGACTAGATGACCTCCAAGGTCCTCTCCAATTCGGTGGTTCTGTTAGAGCTGAATTCCCACTTGCATCAATCCACCACACAATAACCTGGCAAAATTATTCCTTTATCGTGAATCCTGGATATTCCCTTCATTTTATCTCCAGCCTCTCAGTGAGATCAATTTCAAAGCTCTTCAGTTGTAATAGCACCAGAGTAGGTCTTCCTGTCTTCTTCTGATCCTCTCCTGGGGCAGTTGAAAGTGTGCAAAACAGACTCTGCCACCCGTTTACATAGATGGAAGCCAAGGGACTGGCTACATGACAACCAACGAAGAAAAGCGATTGGCCAAAAGGATAGCTTATTTCATGCCAGCTCAAGGATGGGTGGAGAATTTCAACTTGTTAGAGAATTTTAATTTCTCTATTGGTGAAAAATAAATCAGAAGCTCTCACAGTTGACTGCATTTAGCTGATTCAAATAACTTTATATTTATATGAAAATATTTACAATACCATTCTTCTTTACAGCAACATAGCTTAATGAAGACTTCTTACAGAGACAGACCAGAGGCAAAACCCTGAGACTGGAAATCCAGCTCCTAACGCAATACTCTTTTTTGCACAGACTCAGTAGCACCTTCTTCCCATTGGCTGACTGAGTTACCACATGACTCTTTCTGCTCATGAATATTCCAACACAACTCTATAATGCAGAAGGCCCAAAAAGGATGCAATTTGAGTTTTCCTTCTGACTAGACATCCAGAAGATCAAACTCTGGAGCTCCAGTCCTATGCATCCTTCTTAAGAAGCCAAACCCTGCTGATCTTTCTTTGGCATCAGTGTGTATCCAACTACACAGCTTGCAGAGAAGAACAACAAAGTTGATTAGGGCAGGGCTTTTCAACCAGTGGTACAGGTACCACCTGTGGTACATTGGCACCTGGCAGATGGTACGCGACCATCCTAGAAAAGTGGTAGCAGGGGAGGGGAACGAGCTGAACCGGTGGCAGCACCGCACAAGCTTGAGCGAGAGACGGCTGGAGCTGCAGGGCTGTCAGGGCTCAGCGGAAGCACCAGGATCAACGCCAGGCTCCAGCTGGAACTCAGCACTGATCCTGGTACTTCTGCTGAGCCCCGAAGAAGCACCGATCAGCTGGAAAGCAGCACTGATCCTGATGCTTCTGCTGAGCCCAGAAGAAGTGCCGATCAACTGGAATGTTGCAGCCTCTCCAGGGTCTTGTGATTTACATTCAGATGCTTAGCAACTGATTCATATTTATGATGGTCACAGTGTCCCAGGGTCATGTGAAGTGACCAAAACCTGCTGCAACCACCCAGCAGATGGGGGAAATAAAAACCAAACACCCCCACCCCACCTCTGCTGCCAATCCTCAGCAGAAATGCTCACAACAAGGGAAACCTTGGACAGGAGGACATTTTTGACACCTTGCTAGGTGACTTGTGGTATTCAGATGTTGCCATATCCTAAAAGTGGTACAATGGGTGAAAAGGTTGAAAAGCCCTGGATTGGGGGACTGAAGAACAGTTGCACAAATTGGGTATGTCTTGTTTAATGAAAAGAAGGACGAGGGGTGACATGATAGCAGTCTTCCAGTATCTCAGAGGTTGCCCCAAAGAAGAGGGAGTCAAGCTATTCTCCAAAGCAGCTGAAAGCAAGACAAGAAGCAAGGGATGGAAACTAATCCAGGAGAGAAGCAACCTAGAACTAAGGAGAAATGTCCTAACAGAACAATTGATCAGTGGAACGACTTGCCTCCAGAAGTTGTGGGTGCTCCAACACTGGAGGTTTTGAAGAAAAGACTGGACAGCCATTTGCCTGAAGTGATATAGGGCCTCCTGCTTGAGCAGGGAGTTGGACTAGATGACCTCCAAGGTCCTTTCCAACTCTAGTTATTCTGTTATATCCAGGTTGCTGCAGGAGGTACATTATTCTCAGAAACAGGAAACATTCTCTACTTTGTAAGGCGCCCAGAGTCACTGCGAATGAGCGGGCGCCCGTACAAATCTTCTTAAATAAATAAATAAATATTCTGAAGCATCCTAGAAATACCAACCTGGCAGGCTTGATTCAGATTTGATGAAATTATCATGTATCGATAGAAGGGACCATCTGTAGCTCAGGGTTGAACTGTGGGGTCCTTGGCGTTCTCTGAGCTTGGTTGTTTTCTTGCAGACAATGCAGTGATGATGTTACCTAGTTTGGTAATGAAATGTCTGCAAGAAAACCACCAAGCTCACAGAGCACCAAGGACCCCACAGTCGTCTCTCCTCCTCCTCCTCCTTCTCCTCCTCCTCCTCCTCCTCCTCTCCACAAACCCTACTCCCTTCTAACACTGATGATGTTACCTAGTTTGGTAATGAAATGTCTGCAAGAAACAACCAAGCTCAGAGAGCACCAAGGACCCCCACAGTAGTCTTCCTCCTCTTCCTCCTCCTCCTTCTTTCTCCTCCTCCTCCTCCTTCTCTTCCTCTCCACAAACCCCACTCCCTTCTAGCACTGATGATGTTACCTAGTTTGGTAATGAAATGTCTGCAAGAAAACAACCAAGCTCAGAGAGCACCAAGGATCTCACAGTCGTCTCTCCTCCTCTTCCTCCTCCTCCTCCTTCTTTCTCCTCCTCCTCCTCCTCCTCCTCTCCACAAACCCCACTCCCTTCTAGCACTGATGATGTTACCTAGTTTGGTAATGGAATGTCTGCAAGGAAACAACCAAGCTCACAGAGCACCAAAGATCCCACATTGTAATATATATTGGATATATTAATGTATCAATGTATCTCAGGGAGATCTGGAGGCTGGAAGAACTGATAACCCAGCTAGTCTGTATGGCCCTTCAGTGAACACAACAATATGGGGGATATCTCCAAAGTTCATGTGGAGAATAAATGACGCAATAGCAGGGCACTCTTTTGCTCTCCCTTTCCCTCTTTCTTTACACACACACACACACACACAACAAAGAGTGAATTTCTGCTCTAAACCCATTTAGCAAATTATCTATTATCTCCCTTGGTGGTGCAGGCAAGTAATCTCTCTCCCTTTAATGGGTAATTTTATGGCTACTAATAACATTTGTAGCTATGATAATGAGAAAGATAATCAAGCCACGTGCTTCAAGGCAGATGCCGGTAGCCACAGGTCCAGTTAGGCAAAAAAGTTGCACCACCCTGCACACTGTGTGGGGTTTTCTGCGGAGTTGCTGCATGAAGCTTTGAAGCCGAACACGTATCAGACATCCAGCTGAATGAATGAGTCAAGGCTCGGAGCTTTAGAGCTGAGTCAGCACTGCCTGGTCATTTTTTGAAGGTAGACTGTATTTCTTTTCTAGGCTGGCTGATGGCTTGCGACCTCTTCAATCGGCCTCCAGCCAGCCGTGGAAGCTGGAAATGGGGCAGGACATTGTCAGAGAAGCTTTTTGCTCTGCCACCCAAGATTCTTCCAGGTAGACCTACCCGGACCACACAAAGAGAAGTTTTCATTCCGTGAGAAGGGATGAATGGAGAAGGAAGGAAGGGAAGGAAGGAAGGAAGGAAGGAAGGAAGGGAAGGAGGGAGGGAGGGAGGGAGGGAGGGAGTATATGAGGGAGGGGAGGGAGGAGGAAGGAAGGGAGGGAGGGAGGAAGGAAAATGAGATGGAGGGAGAGAGAAAGCAAGGAAGGAAGGCAGATGAAAAAGATTTAAAAAGTGGAGGAAGGGAGGGAAAAATGGGGACTGGGAAGGAAGGAAGGAAGGAAGGAGGGAGGGAGGGAGGGAGGAAGGAAGGAAGGAAGATGAGATGGAGGGAGAGAGAAAGCAAGGAAGGAAGGCAGGTGAAAAAGATTAAAAAAGTGGAGGAATGGAGGAAAAATGGGGACTGGGAAGGAAGGAAGGAAGGAAGGAAGGAAGGAAGGAAGGAAGGAAGGAAGGAAGGAAGGAAGGAAGGAAGGAAGGAGGGAGGGAGGGAAGGATGGAGGGAGGGAGGAAGGAGAGGAAGAAGATTGAGATGGAGAGAGAGAGAAAGCAAGGAGGAAGCAGAGGAAAAAAGATTTAAAAAGTGGAGGAAGGGAGGGAAAATGGGGACTGGGAAGGAAGGAAGGAAGGAGGGAGGGAGGGAGGGAGGGAGGAAGGAAAGAAGGAAGATGAGATGGAGGAAGAGAGAAAGCAAGGAAGGAAGGCAGATGAAAAAGATTTAAAAAGTGGAGGAAGGGAGGGAAAATGGGGACTGGGAAGGAAGGAAGGAAGGAGGGAGGAAGGAAGGAAGGAAGGAAGATGAGATGGAGGGAGAGAGAAAGCAAGGAAGGAAGGCAGATGAAAAGGATTTAAAAAGTGGAGGAAGGGAGGAAAAATGGGGACTGGGAAGGAAGGAAGGAAGGAAGGAAGGAAGGAAGGAAGGAAGGAAGGAAGGAAGGAAGGAAGGAAGGAAGGATCACATGACTATGGAGAAGTTGCATTGGTCATAAACGTAAGAACTGTTTGTAAGTCATTTTTTTCCACGCTGCTATAACTTTGAACAACGACAAAATAAATGGATATGCACTAAGGAATAGCTGTAGTTGTTACATATGTTGGAATTCTCCCTGATTTAAGCGCTTCCTATTTCTCCATTTTCGCCTTCACTCCAACCATCAGACAGCCTGTACGGCATCAGCTAGTCCAGAGGTTGCAATTCCGCTGCCCTTCTTGCTTCTCCCATTGCTTGCCAAGCCTGTCTCCTCCTCCACACACCCCCCCACACACACACACACACAAACTCCGTTTGCCAGTCCAACCTACTCAGCATCTCTCCAGGCTGGAGGCTTTTGATTCACAGTCCTTCTCTTCCTCCCATTTCGTAAAGGCCACCCTTGAAGTCTTCCCCCCCACCTCTTTTCCATGCCTGACATAATTCATTTTTCAGCTCACTCCTTCGAGAGGAGCCTTTGACAGTGCAGATCGAAGCCTCAACTCTCTTTTTCAGAGAGAAACCAGGACTGACATGAATGGATTTACTGATATTCCTGGATTTATTTCACTCAGGCAGAAATTCTAAGGGTGGGCTCAGAAGGTTGCAAGCGATGAGAACAGCATGAGCAAAAATGGGAGGAATTGCAAGATAGTGGAAAAAAGAAAAAGAAAGAAAGAAAGCTGACACCCAGCCCTAATTTTACAGAGGTATTGCAGGGGCCTCAGTAATGGTGGCGGGGGGAATGGACTCAGCCAGAAATTATGACAGGTAAGCACAGCAGTTTGAGGAAGTAGGAAGAAGTCATAATTCAGTGTGAAAGCAATGTTCTCCAGTTAAGTAATTATGGAAATAGAAGTGGATGCAAAGAGATAATAATAATAATAATAATAATAATAATAATAATAATAATAATAATAATAACAACCCCCAGTGAGGCACTACCTTGACGTGGTTGTGGGGCTTGTGTACTCTGAGGAAGATGAGAGCTATGCCAGAGGTTCAACCATACTGGACAGGTCTCATCAGAGGAGTCAGACAAAGAGTGTCTCTCCCATAAAAAAATATGGTGAGACGTAAATTTCAGAATGCCAGACCGGCTCGGATGTCGCCCGGGTTAACAAGGTCCGCGCTAGATATTGGAGTTCCTGGATATCTGGTGAAAAATGGGTTACAGGACTCAGGACTGTTGGCTGAGAAACCAGGGCCAGCAGCTGCAGAACTACTGGAAGAAAAGGTGTTTACCCGTCGCAGATACACAGTGATGGAAAACAAAGAAATAATGATCTGTTACTACAGATCAAGTCCAACAAGAAGAGAATATCTAAAATGAATGCACCAGTTCTGGAAAGAACAACATACAGAATCAGAAATAACAGAACAGAGACTAGCAGATCAACGCCGATTTATAATACGAAATAAAGTATTCACAGAAACAGAATTGGACGAACTGCAAAGGTTTACCCAGGGCAAAGAAATCAAAGGCTTACAAGAAGTAATTCAGAATGTAGAGGCAAACCAGGGAGAGTTGGCAGTGAAAGAATCCAGTAGAGATATACAACTGTTCTCATTTGGAAACCAGGCACCTCTTCCTCAGGAAGAACAAAACCCTCTAAATAAAGAAATAAAAGAATTGAAACAAAGAATAACTGAGCATCTAGAACAGCACAAAAACACCAGAATAAGGCTGCCTGCATTGAAGCTTGTTTCAAAGAAACAGCTAGCACAAGCATTAAAAGATGCAAATACTGCAATAGCAAGTATAAGCACCAATTCACTGCAAGAAACAAACCAATTAATGTACAGCACAGCTGCAGTTATAACAGAATACCTGGGATGTAAAATCAACAAAAAAGAAAAGCAAACAAACAGTGCACCAGAAAAATGGAAGGTTAGACTAGAAAATAAGATCAGCAAGTTAAGATCACATGCAAGCAAGCTAGAACAGATGAAAGAAAAGAAGCTGAAAAACAAGAAGACCAAAGAATACCTAATCAAGAAATACACTTAGAAACAAGGAAGATCAAGGAAGCACTGGAAATAATAAAGCAACAAATAACAGCTATAGCCAGGAAAAATCAGTAGATATGAAGCTCGAATTGCAAACTATAGGCAGAACCTCCAATTTCAATCCAATCAGAAACGTTTCTACCAATCCATCAATGGAGAAACTGCAAGGAATCAGTCAGTACCTGACAAGGAAGAAACAGTGCAGTTCTGGAAGCAGATATGGGATAACCCAAAGAAATACAACAAGGATGCGGCTTGGTTAAAAGAGGTGGATGCAAATAAAACAGAAGTTGAAATGAAAGAACTAGTAATAACAACAAAAATGGTAGAAAAAAGAGCAAAGAAAATCAAAAATTGGTCAGCACCAGGTGAAGATGAACTGCATGGGTTTTGGTTGAAACATCTAACTGTTATACACCCACTCATTGCCAAACAGTTCAACAATATACTACAAGGAGGAGAAATTGAAAAGTGGCTAACAACTGGGAAAACCTACCTAATAATGAAAAATCCAGCAAAAGGGGCAACACCAGGTAACTACAGGCCAATTACCTGCTTACCAACAACTTTCAAATTACTAACTGGTGTGGTAGCTGATGCAGTACAACAGCATCTAGTTGAAAACAATCTCTTTCCACCTGAGCAGAAAGGAAACCGCCCCAATAGCAGAGGAACAAAAGATCAACTCCTAATAGACAAAATGATCTTGGAAAACTGCAAGAGAAGGAAGACCAACCTGAATGTGGCATGGATTGACTACAAAAAGGCATTTGACTCTCTGCCACATGATTGGATAATAAAGTGCCTAGAAATAACAGGAGTCAGTAGAAACATCAGAAAATTTGTGCAAAGATCGATGGCACAATGGAAGACACAGTTGCAGATCAATGGTGAGAGGCTGGGAGAGGTTAATATCAAGAGAGGAATATTTCAAGGAGATTCATTATCACCATTACTATTTGTCATTGCACTGTTTCCTCTGTCAACAATACTGAATAACTCAGGACATGGCTATCAAACATCAAAAACATCTGCCAAACTATCCCATCTCCTTTACATGGATGATCTGAAACTGTATGGAAAAACATCATCTGAAATAGAATCGCTGCTCAACATTGTCCGTATATATAGCCAAGGAATCAAGATACCCCACGAAAATAACATTAAGAGTCTGCATGAGGAAGAGTACTACAAATACTTGGGTATCCTTCAAGCTGACAACATCAAGCACACTGAAGTCAAGAAAAAGATTAGAGGTGAATACATCAAGAGAGTGAAGAAGATCTTAAAGTCCAAACTCAATGGAGGAAATACCATAAAGGCAATCAACACTGGGCAATCCCAGTCATTAGGTACACAGCTGGAATAGTGGACTGGACTCAAGCAGAACTAAAAGCAATGGATAGGAAGACCAGAAAAATAATGACAATGAATCATGCCCTTCATCCACGCAGTGACATTGATAGACTTTATCTACCAAGGCAAATAGGTGGGCGTGGAATGCTACAAGTACATCAGATGGTTGAAGAAGAAAAAATGGCTTTGGAAGAATATCTGAAGAACAATGATGAAGATGCACTGAAATTAGTATATCAGGAAGGCTTACTAACTACTGGAGAGACCAAACTGGCCTACAAGAAAGACCAAATGAAGAACAGAATAGAGGCATGGGAAGACAAAGCACTACATGGCCAATACATGAAAAAAATAGCTGGGAAAGCAGATAATAATAAAACCTGGCAATGGCTAAGAGCAGGAAAATTGAAGAAAGAGACCGAGGGACTAATTCTGGCTGCACAAGACCAAGCCTTAAGGACAAATGCATACAAAGTCAAAATTGAGAAGACAGCAACAGACAGTAAGTGCCGCCTATGCAAAGAAGCTGAAGAAACAGTGGACCACTTGGTAAGCTGTTGCAAGAAGATTGCACAAACTGATTACAAGCAGCGGCATGACAAAGTAGCAACAATGGTGCATTGGAAGATCTGCAAAAAAATATCATTTGCCTGTAAGCAAAAACTGGTGGGATCATAAAATAGAGAAAGTCATAGAAAATGATAAAATTAAACTGCTCTGGGACTTCAGAATTCAAACAGACAAGCACCTGCAACATAACACCCCAGACTTAACAATTGTCGATAAGAAAGACAAAAAAGTCTGGATAGTGGACGTGGCAGTGCCTGGAGACAGCAGAATAGAAGAGAAAGAACTGGAGAAGATAACAAAATACAAAGACCTACAAATAGAAATAGAAAGACTGTGGCAAAAGCAAGCAAGGGTAGTACCAATAGTAATAGGCTCCTTGGGTGCAATCCCAAAACAACTGGAGCACCACTTGAACACCATTGGCATTGACAAATTCGCTATTAGTCAATTGCAAAAGGCGGCCTTATTAGGAACTGCTTCCATCCTGCGACGATATCTGTAATACCATTAAACATCCACATCTGCCTATCCCAGGTCCTGGGTAAGGACTCGATAGGTAGACAAAATGCCAAATCCAGTCTGAACATCTGGCTGACTGTGCGATGATCGATAATAATAATAATAACAACAACAACAACAATAATAAAGTTGGAAGGGACCTTGGAGATCATCTACTCCAACCCCTGCTCGGGCAGGAAACCCTATACCATTTCAGACAAATGGCTTTCCAGTCTCTTCTTAAAAACATCCAGTGATGGAGCATTCACCGCTTCTGGAGGCAGATTGTTCCACTGGTTAATTGTCCTAACTGTGAGGAAGTTTCTCCTTAGTTCTAGGTTGCTTCTCTCCTTGATTAGTTTCCCTCTGTTGCTTCTTGTCCTGCCCTCAGGCACTTTGGAGAATAGCTTGACTCCCTCTTCTTTGGGGCAGCCCCTGAGATATTGGAACACTGCTATCATGTCCCCCCTCGTCCTTCTCTTCGTTAAACTAGACATGTTAGTTAGTAAAAAAAATCTATTGTGGTCTGAAAAGCCCATGAATGTGGTGGAAAAACAGAGGTTTGGTGTTGAGGCATATAAGTAATAGTAATAAAGTTGGAAGGGATCTTAGAGATCATCTACTCCAACCCCTGCTTGGGCAGGAAACCCTATACCATTTCAGACCAATGGCTGTCCAGTCTCTTCTTAAAAACTTCCAGTGTTGGAACATTCACCGCTTCTGGAGGCAGGTTGTTCCACTGGTTAATTGTTCTAACTGTCAGGAAGTTTCTCTTTAGTCCCAGGTTGCTTCTCTCCTTGATGAGTTTCCATCCGTTACTTCTTGTCCTGCCTTCAGGCGCTTTGGAGAATAGCTTGACTCCCTCTTCTTGGGAAGACCTGTTGGTTTCTATGGATCACTCTTTTTGAAACATAAGTTAAATGTTACCTTAGCTGATGTAACTGTCAATGCTGCTAACATCGGATGTTCTTGCTTTGACAACAGATGAAAATGCAGCCATTTTCTCTATGCTCTTAGAATCAGTTGGTGCTGGGAGGGGAAATTGGGATGAGAGTCCAGCTAGGCATAACAATAATAACTTTGCCATGGGAACCCCAAGGTCATTGGGCCCAGAGCTGATAGCGTTTTGGCAAGATGGGGAGGAAGCCTACGCTTCAAGCTAATTGGAGAATGTGATTTATGACTGTTTATTGGGGGGTGGGAATTGTACTTTATTACTTTGTATCCAGAGGAGGGGAATTTAGTTTTTGGGTTCAGCTATGTAGTGCTGATACTTTGTTTCCCGAATAAAAGATTCTGTAAGGAAAACAATGCCTTGAAGTTCTTTTGAAGGGTTTCATCTGTCGGAACCATGACATTAACATCTTGACAGTAAATTATGGCCATCCCTTTGCTATAAATATATATGTGAAGCATCCACAACTTCTGGAGGCTGTTCCACTGGTTAATTGTTCTCACCATTAGGAAGTTTCTCCTTAATTCCAGGTTGCTTCTCTCCATCCCTTAGATATTGGAAGAGTGCTATCATATCAATCACTCCTAGAATTTCTCTTCATTAAACTAGGCAGGATACAAATAAATAAATAAAACCTCAGTTCCACCTCCTTAAAATTTGCTCCAACTAATTGTGAAGCAACTAAGAAATGCACCCTTGCCACACCAACAATTATGCAAGAAATAATTGTCCAAAGAGGAGAGAGTTCATTTTAAAAATCCATCGTGGTTTTTTTTAAACTAAAAGCAGATATTTGATATATTCGATAACACTGTTTCAATTCTAAGGGTTTCTGCTATATCCGTTCCATTTGCATTGGCGTAAATGAGGGGAAACGCTTAATTTCCATTTCACACTTCAATTCTTTTCTCTTTTTTTGCCATAGTTACATAAACTTTTTGTTAATGTTTGGAAGTTTGCCATCTGAAGGTTATGCAACATTAAATTGGCTAGAGAACTACTAGCTCGCTGTCTTTTCTAAAACTGCTTGCTTTACTGAGATGATAATGGTATTCTCACCCCCCCAAAAAAGGATAACTCTTTGTTAAGGGGCATGCTTGTGTTTATCTGCTGAGTGCATATAAAGAAAAAGATTTGTTGCTACCTTTTTGCTCTAGATAGCATTGCAGTGGTGCAATGCAAGATGGAACATATTTTGCATAAGCACTACCTCACCAGAAGACAAGTAAAGTATTAGTACCACTTTACAAGGCCTTGGTAAGACCACACTCGGAATACTGCATCCAGTTTTGGTCACCACGAAATAAAAAAGATGTTGAGACTCTAGAAAGAGGGCAGAGAAGAGCAACAAAGAAGATTAGGGGAGTGGAATATACAATATATGAAGAACGGTTGCAGGAATTGGGTATGTCTATTTTAATGCAAAAAGGGACTAGGGGTGACATGACAGCAGTGTTCCAATATCTGAAGGGCTGCCACAAAGAAGAGGGAGTCAACCTATTCTTCTAAAACATCTGAGGGTAGGACTAGATGGAAGCTAACTGAGAACCAATCTAGAAACAATGAGATATTTCTTAACAGTTAGAACAATAAATCCGTGGAACAACTTGCCTCCAGAAGTTGTAGGTTCTTCAGCACTAGAGGTTTTTAAGAAAAGATTGGACAACCATCTTGGTGTAGGGTCTCCTGCTTCAGGAGTTTGGACTAGAAGACCTCCAAAGTCCCCTTCCAACTTATTATTCTGATATTCTGCTCCAAGGATATCCAAGAGAACTTGAATATGAGACCCCAGAGGAGCTGGCCTTCCTTGCTAAATTTCAGGAGAGAAGCAACCTGGAATTAAGGAGAAACTTCCTGACAGTGAGGACAATCAACCAGTGGAACAGCTTGCCTTTAGACGTTGTGGGCACTCCATCACTGGAGTCTTTTAAGAAGAGACTAGACATTCACCTGTCTGAGATGGTATAGGTTCTCCTGCTTGAGCAGGGGGCTGGACTAGAAGACCTCCAAAGTCCCTTGCAGCTCCTATTCTATTCTATCCTATCCTATCCTATCCTATCCTATCCTATTCTTACGCACAAAAAATTATTCAAATAATATCTAGCACTAACTTGATGTTGGATAAGGATTAATAGAATTCAAGGAGGGTTGGACTTAGTTTGCTTGTAGCTACGTAGAGATTCTAGGCTGATTGCTCTTTTGACTCCACCTCCAGGTTCTGCCACTCCTTCGCCTACATTTCCTGAGATGGAGAACTTTTATTTCCAAACCTATCACCCCAAAATGTTACACTTTCCAAAATGGACAAGGGGGGAGGGGAGGGACAATTATCCTGCGATTTGCATTTTGCCTGTGAGGAGATGTCCCTCACTAACCCATCAGAAGAAATTTCAGCTAATCTACTGCAAACATTTCAGATCAATTCAACTCCTCCCAGCTTTGTCTGGCTTCCTGGCCACTGGGAAGAATTTCAAAGATAAGAAAATTGATTGAAAAACCATTTGAACAGACTAGTTTATCTGCTGGGATGAGAAGACCTGAGAAACTAAAAGGCTGACAACTAAAAAATGCTCCAAAATATCTTGTTCTTGAATGGGTGGCTGAGTTGCACTAGGTTTTTAAAAAGATTGGTTCATGTTGCAGAGTAAAATGTATAAAACTGGATAAGTTGTGTCCCCTTTCTAATGCACTCTTCCTTACCCAATGCAAGAAGATAAGGGTTCTTATGCTCTGTGTACGTATTTATAGTAATAGTTAACAGTAGTAGCAGTGGTCAGGTCATGGTTCTGAGGACTGTCATGACAAGACTGTGCAATTAATCACACAGCATTGGTCACTTCGGTCATGAGATAATTCCTATGAGATGAATTATATGAAAGTTTCTACAGAACATCTCATGAACTCTGCAGAGACCTACCCCATCCGTAGTCTTTAAGGGCAAAGAGCTAATGGAGGGCACTCCCATGTGGAATTGTAAAAAATATATCTTCAGCCACAAATGTGGAAATTGCTGGTGGCGGGAAGAAATATCCCTTAGGAGGCAGAGACATTTGACATTCCAATTATAATGGCAGGTAAAAAGAAACTAAAGCTTTTAGGAGAGCTGAAAAGAGCCAGACACAACTGAACAATAGTCAAGCTTCTGTGTTGAATTAATGACGATGTTATTCATTCAGTTGTATCTGACTCTTGGCGATTCTATGGACCAGGTCTCTCCATGTCTTCTGATCTTGCATTATAACATTGAGTTGTTTTATGCTCTGGCTGGTGTCAGCTTTCATGGTGTCCAGTCATGCACTCCAGTACTTGCTTGTTGGTCACCTTTGCTGTCTAAGGAATACCCATGAGTCTTCTCTGGCACCACAGCTCAAAGGAGTCGATTTTCTTCCGTCTTGCTTTTTTAAGGTCCAACTTCCACAGCCATAGGTAGCTACGAGGAACACAACAGGGCAGAGCAATCTACATTTGGCTTCCAGGCTGACAACTTCCTAAACAGCACTTAGCAATAACACTTAGACTTATATATGGCTTTACGATTTACAGAGTCAGCCTCTTGCCCCCAGCAATCTGAGTCCTCATTTTTACTGACCTCGGAAGGATGGAAGACTGAATTAATGTTGAGCCAGTCAGGATCGAACTCCTGACAGAGTGAGCAGAACTAGCCTGCAATACTGCATTCTAACCACCGCGCCAGCATGGCTCCAAAATCCATGTGAATGTGATCTTTGAGTTAGAATTGTAGGCAGTGCTGTTCGGCACCTCTTCCAGGCTCCATTTTTGGGGAAGTTGCTAGGGATATGGGTATGTGTGTTTATATCAGAATGGCACTAATATGCATGCTGAAGACCAAAAGACACTGGTCTTCAAGAAGACCTAATGGACCATATTTCCTATTTCAAACCTTCCCAATTACCCAGATCAGCGGGAGAGGCCCTTTTGGTGGTGTCATTACTATCAGAAGCTCAACTATTGGGCATGTGGAAGAGGATGTAACTTTTAAGAAACTTTTCGCCCTTTCCTCTATTAACCTTTAAACTGTTAATTTAATTAAATGATATTGGTTTTAACATTGATGGCATTGATTTAGTTGTTATGTTTTTTTTTTAATTACTCCAAGCCACCTTGAGTGTTTGTACAGATTAAAATAGCATATAAATGCAATTTAAAAATGAGGTATAAAAGCTCTTTGTGGCATAGGGCTTGAATTTGGCATAGGGCTTGAAAAGTGGAAGGACCACTTTTCTTTGATCATTCTGCTTGTCCAGTGGTGGGATGCAAATATGTGAACAACTGGTTCTCTGTGTGGATGCCGCTTCCGGAAGTCCATTCTGGGCCTGGGAAACAAAAAATTAGCTACCGGTTCTGCCAAAGTAGTGCGAACTGGCGGAATCCCACCACTGTGCTTGTCTGATATTTTTCCAGTGGAGTGGATTTATTTTAAGTTCCTTCAGTGGAACAATATTAGGTTAGCAGGACCTCAAAAATACGTTTTCTCTATCCTAGTCCCTGCTCTCTGAAACAGCTTCTACTGGAGAACTATATAGTTCTCATAATGCTCAAGAAGATATTGAAAACTTTGTTAATAATAATAATAATAATAATAGTAACAACATTAAGAGTCTGGATGAGGAAGAGTACTACAAATACTTGGGTATTCTTCAAGCTGACAACATCAAGCACACTGAAGTCAAGAAAAAGATTAGAGGTGAATACATCAAGAGAGTGAAGAAGATCTTAAAGTCCAAACTCAATGGAGGAAATACCATAAAGGCAATCAACACCTGGGCAATCCCAGTCATTAGGTACACAGCTGGAATAGTGGACTGGACGCAAGCAGACCTAAAAGCAATGGATAGGCAGACCAGAAAAATAATGACAATGAATCATGCCCTTCATCCACGCAGTGACATTGATAGACTTTATCTACCCAGGCAAATAGGGGGGCGTGGAATGCTACAAGTACATCAGATGGTTGAAGAAGAAAAAATGGCTTTGGAAGAATATCTGAAGAACAATGATGAAGATGCACTGAAATTAGTATATCAGGAAGGCTTACTGACTACTGGAGAGACCAAACTGGTCTACAAGAAAGACCAAATGAAGAACAGAATAGAGGCATGGAAAGACAAAGCACTACATGGCCAATACATTAAAAAAATAGCTGGGAAAGCAGATAATAACAAGACCTGGCAATGGCTAAGAGCAGGAAAATTGAAGAAAGAGACCGAGGGAATAATTCTGGCTGCACAAGACCAAGCCTTAAGGACAAATGCATACAAAGTCAAAATTGAGAAGACAGCAACAGACAGTAAGTGCCGCCTATGCAAAGAAGCTGAAGAAACAGTGGACACTTGGTAAGCTGTTGCAAGAAGATTGCACAAACTGATTACAAGCAGCGGCATGACAAAGTAGCAACAATGGTGCATTGGAAGATCTGCAAAAAAAATCATTTGCCTGTAAGCAAAAACTGGTGGGATCATAAAATAGAGAAAGTCATAGAAAATGATAAAATTAAACTGCTCTGGGACTTCAGAATTCAAACAGACAAGCACCTGCAACATAACACCCCAGACTTAACAATTGTCGATAAGAAAGACAAAAAAGTCTGGATAGTGGATGTGGCAGTGCCTGGAGATAGCAGAATAGAAGAGAAAGAACTGGAGCAGATAACAAAATACAAAGACCTACAAATAGAAATAGAAAGACTGTGGCAAAAGCAAGCAAGGGTAGTACAATAGTCATAGGCTCCTTGGGTGCAATCCCAAAACAACTGGAGCACCACTTGAACACAATTGGCATTGACAAATTCGCTATTAGTCAATTGCAAAAGGCGGCCTTATTAGGAACTGCTTCCATCCTGCGACGATACTGTAATACCATCAAACATCCACATCTGCCTATCCCAGGTCCTGGGTAAGGACTCGATAGGTAGACAAAATGCCAAATCCAGTCTGAACATCTGGCTGACTGTGCGATGATCCATAATAAAAAAGTTGGAAGGGACCTTGGAGGCCATCTATTCCAACCCTCTGCTGAGGCAGGAAATCCTATACCATTTCAGACAAATGGCTCTTCAGTCTCTTCTTAAAAACTTCCAGTTTTGGAGCATTCTCAGCTTCTGGAAAAGCAGGTTATTCCACAGGTTAATTGTTCTAACTGTCAGGAAGTTTCTCCTTAGTTCTAGGTTGCTTCTCTCCTTGATTATTTTCCATCCGTTGCTTCTTGTCCTGCCTTCAGGCACCTTGGAGAATAGCTTGACTCCCTCTTCTTTGGGGCAGCCCCTGAGATACTGGAACACTGCTATCATGCCCCCCCCCCCTAGTTCTTCTCTTCATTAAACTAGACATACCCAATTCCAGGAACCGTTCCTTACATATTTTAGCCTCCAGTCCCCTGATCATCTTTGTTGGTCTTCTCTGCCCTCTTTCTAGAGTCTCAACATCTTTTTTACATCCTGGTGAGCAAAACTGGATGCAATATTCCAAGTGTGGCCTTACCAAGGCGTTGTAAAGTGGTATTAACACTTCACGTGATCTTGATTCTATCCCTCTGTTGATGCAGCCTAGCACTGTGTTGGCTTTTTTGGCAGCTGCAGCACACGGCTGGCTCATATCTAAGTGATTTTCCCAGACTTGATGGGACAGTTGTTTACCCTTTATAGAATGTTGTTGTTTTTTTTTGTTTTTTTTTTAAAGCATCACTTATTGTTCCATTTAGCTTCCTGCTTTTGAAGTCTAAACTACAGAGTCATCTGAGGTTGGGCAGTCTCTAAATATGAATGAATGAATAAATGAATGAATGAATGAATGAATGAATGAATGAACGAACCAGTACAGCAGTTAAGGATGCAAAACCAGCATTGCATCCTAAAGCATAGCCTAGGTAGCAACAAGATTCCATGTCCACATTCTGGCCTTGCCAGATGTTCTCAGAAGTCCCTTCACACTTCACCATTGACCCTACCTGCTCCTGAGGAGATTTGGAATTCATTCTAGAGCAGAGGTCCCCAACCTTTTGGGCACCAGAGACCGGTTCCCTGGAGAGAGATTTTTCCGAAGACCGGAGGGGGCATGGTTTTGTGTGCTGCCTGCAGCTTGCTACGGCCTGGTACTGGTCCATGGACCTGAGGTTGGGAACCCCTGGAGTAGAAAACCAGATATACTCCCATCTCACAGTTAAAAACCCTAGCTTCCTGCCAGAATACCAAATCTGAGATTTTTGATAGACAAGAATATCCCTTGTCGAAGCTCTGGAGAAAAAGAAGCATGACCACGTTGCAAACATAAGAGTCAGGATGTTTTCTTCTTGAAAACGTTGCTATTTTTTTTTTTTTTTTAGGTTTTGAAAGTCTGTTTAACTATCTTAAGCCTGTTTTTAACCTCAACAAAATACAGGTCGCCCTTGACGTACAATCACAATTGAGCCCAAAACCTCTGTTGCTAAATGAGACAGTTGCTAAGCGGGTTTTGCCCCATTTTATGACCCTTTCTTGCCACCATTGTTAAGCAAATCACTGCAGTTGTTCAGTTAGCGACACGGTTGTTGGCTTCCCCGTTGACTTTGCTTGTCAGGAGGTGTCAAGGGGTGATCCCATGACCCTCGGGATGCTACAGCCGTCATAAATAGGAACCAGTTGCCAAGCGTCTGAATTTTTGACCACATAATGCTGGGGATGATGCAATTGTTATTAAGGGTGAGAAACAGTTCTAGGTCATTTTTGTTCCATGCCGTTGCAACTTTAAACGGTCACCAAATGAACTGTCGTAAGCCGAGGGCTACCATAGCTAAGCCTGTTGTTTTTCTGTTTCCAACTCAAAACTTTGGGAAACTGGCACGGATTATCAGCAATCGTATTGAGAAAGAACTCTAAGGGCGTGAAAAGGAGATGGGAACCACTTACAATTCTTTGAGCCCAGGCTGAGCACATTTGCCTTAGAGCAGGGGTGTCATGGTTCCGACAGATGAAACTCTTCCAAGAACATTGTTTACCTTAAAGAATCTTTTATTCAAGTAGCATAACTTCGGCACTTACATAGTCAAAACCGAAATCTGAATTCCCCTCCTCTGAGCACATAGTATCAAAGCACAATTCCCTCCTCTAATTCACAGTCATAAATCACATTCTCCAATTAGTTTGAAAGGCAGGCCTTCCCTCCAGTTCTCCAGCCCGCCAATTCTTATCATCTCTTATTTCAATAATCTTGGTTCACACACTAGTTACAGTATTGTTATGTCTAACTAAACTCCCATGCACAGTCCTCCTCCTCCTCCCCCTCACAGTATCATCTAATTCTAACTCTCATTCTAAGAGTAAAACACAAGAAGGAAAATGGTTGCAACTCCATACGTTGTCTAAGCAAAAACATCCAATGTTAGCAGCATTGACAAGGAGCCTTCAAACTTGGCCCTTTTATGACTTGTGGACTTCAACTCCCTGAATTCCTCAGCCTGCGTGCCCCTGTTCTAGTCTCTCCAAACTTGGCAACTTTAAGACTTGTGGACTTCAATTCCCAGAATTCCTCAGCCAGCCTCCATTTTGTTTGTTAGATTTAAGACAGGGGTCTTCAAACTTAGCCCTTTTATGACTTGTGGACTTCAACTCCCAGAATTCCTCAACCTCCATGCTTGGCTGAAGAATTCTGGGAGTTGAAGTCCACAAGTCATAAAAGGGCCAAGTTTGAAGACCCCTGCCTTAGAGTATCTGTGGAGATTCTCAACCATCCAGGTCATGGCTGTCCCAAACGTGCTTTCCCAGGAGGCAACTGGACTTTCTTTGTTTTTTCTTGAAGACATTTTGCTTCTCATCCAAGAAGCTTCTTCAGTTCTGACCGAATGGCAGAGAATGGAAGGATTTATATTGCTTGCAGTCATCTGGTCATTAGCACGCTGTCTGAGAATCATTGAGGCCACTTGGAGGTTTATCTGTGCCCTCAGGGTCACCTGAATAGTGCAAATGGGTGTGGGACCTTCTTGGAACTGCTGAAAGGACTGTCTTGTAACTATTCAGGTGACCCTGAGGTCACAGGTAAACCTCCAAGTGGTCTCAATGATTCTCGAAAAGAACGCAAATGATCAGATGACTGTAAGGAATATACATCCTTCCATCCTCCACCATTTAGTCAGAAATGAAGAAGTTTCTTGGATGAGAAGTGAAACATCTTCAAGGAAAAACAAAGGAAGTCCAATTGCCCCTTGAAAAATCACCATTGGGATTTGCCTTCGACAGCTGCTGGAGGCTGCCGATGGCTTAATCAATCACTGGGGCCAGTTCAGCATCAGATTGCTGTCTATGAGAACACTTAAACTTCTTGTCCTTCTCTAAATTTACCAGCATCTGAATCAAAACTGATGGCGCATCCCTATTCATCATTCTATTCCCTTTGGGGATAAGCAAAACAGAGAAATAGAGAGTAGGAGGAAAAAAGCAATTAAGGCAGAAGACAAGAAGAAAAATAAAGGAAAACTAACAATCAGTATAACTTGTATCGGGACTGTACACGATCTCTCTTGGTGTTTTTCCATTCCTGTCAACCATCCTGACCTTCAGCACATCCACACATCATTTTGTACCAAGTCAGTGGTAAATACTAGGCATGGAGGAGAGACCATGTGCCCCATGCTTTCTTTTGAACCGACAACATTGGATTTAAACTCAAGGGCAATCACAGCTTTTCCACCCATTGCTCAGTTCAGTTTCTTTGCATTCTCCACCCAAGCTTTCAAAAAATATTCAGGGATTACTGGAATTCCAAGTCTGGCTAATAGGGGATGTGGTGGCGCAGAGGCTTAAGGATGCTGGAAATGCCAGCCAGAAGTGGCCTGCACTCCAGGGGTTCCAGACCAGCTTTTGAGATGGAGAGCGCTCCCATCGCTCGATCCCTAGCTCCTGCCCACCCAGCAATTTAAAAGCACACAATATTGTGAGCAGATAAATGGGTACCACTTCAGTGGGGAAACTATAGCTGTGTTCATGTGTGTGGAGGGAAGATGCTGGTGCTGGATTTGGCCAGAGGTGAGGCATCGTGATACAAGGGAAAGCAAAATAGAGGAGCCCGACTGAGCCAGCAATTTAAGCGCCACAGATAGCGGTGGGATTCAAATATGTGAACAACAGGTTCTCTGCATGGATGCCACTTCCGGAAGTCTGTTCTGTGCCTGGGCCTCCGAGGCCCAGAACAGACTTCTGGAAGCAGCATCCATGGACTTCTGGCAAGACATTATGGGCCTGGGAGGCCTCGTCCAAGCTTCCAAGGTCCGAACGTACTTCCAAAAGTGGCGTCCGAACTTCCGGAAATGGCATCCACCCATCCGTTCTGGGACTGGAAGGCCTCCTCTGAGGCCCAGAATGGACTTCTGGAAGCAGCGTCTTGACTTCTGGAAGTGGCATCCATGCACTTCTAATGGGCCATTCTGGGCCTTGCGAAAAAGGGTTAGGACTTCAGTGGGCACCATCCAGTGACAGGATTCAGCTGGTTTGCCAAAGTCAACAAAAAAATAGCTACCAGTTGTACCGAACCGGTGTGAACCGGCTGAATTCCACCACTGGCCACAGGTCAGCTGATGTAAAGCTAGTTGGTCCTCTATGGTGCATCAAGAATAGGCATGCAAGCACTGAACAGAGTCAACTAGAAATCTAGGCTGTCAGGACTACATTGTGTGTCTAGCATGTGTACATTTCCCTGGCACTGTATGTCATACGCTAAATAAATAAGTCCGGCTAATATTCCAAAAAGGCCAATGGTTTTGATACTAGGAATACATTTTGACAGGTACTGTTTGCTCACTTCAGAATGGAGAGAGGGGCAAACAGATAAATTTTAATTGCATCTATAAGTAGGTTCGTGTCAACGCCACTTCCAAAATTCTCTTTCTCCCCTGGTAGCAAAACTGGATTTTGTGGGCATTTATAAGCCCACAGATGTTGCAATCAAAATAAATTATGGAAATTGCAAAATTAAGCAGTCCAAATTGGCAGTCTCTAACCTTAGGAAATTTAGGGGCTGGCTGCTTTGAGCCCAAGCATGCGTAATGGCATAATTTACTTATTATACCTTCGCCTGATACTGTATTTTTCCATTAGCAAATAAGCACTCAATGCAGCAGATAAATAAATAAATGTTTTTTAAAAATCGTGAAGGCATAATTAACAAAGGTCTTCATTAAAGCAGATTTGAATACCTTTTTCTGACAGTGGAGAGGAGGGGAGACACTGAAATTGCAAGGAAGTGAAAGAGGCAGTGGTTTTTCTCATATGGGACCAACAAGACTTTTTCTGTAAAGGACAAGTCCTGTCCTTGACTTAAAACAGTTCATTTAGTGACCGTTTCACATTACAACAAGACTGAAAAAAGTGACTTAAAAAAGTAATGGCCCTCACCTGATGTGACCCACACCTGTCCCCTCACAAGATCCATCACAAGACACTCACCTGATGTAACCCACACCTGGCCCTTCACAAGAGCCATCACAAGACGCTCACCTGATGTGACCCACACCTGGCCCTTCATAAGAGCCATCACAAGACACTCACCTGATGTGACCCATACCTGGCCCTTCACAAGATCCATCACAAGACACTCACCTGACATGAGCCACACCTGGCCCTTCACAAGAGCCATCACAAGACACTCACCTGATGTGACCCACACCTGGCCCTTCACAAGAGCCATCACAAGACACTCATCTGATATGACCCACACCTGGCCCCTCACAAGAGCCATCACAAGACACTCACCTGACATGAGCTACACCTGACCCTTCAAAAGATCCATCACAAGCCACTCACCTGATGTGACCCACACCTGGCCCTTCACAAGACCCAACATATCACCTGACATCACCTTCCCATCACAAGACTTACTGACCACACAAAGCCCTTACAGTCAGGAGACCACCGACAGAGGCATCTCCTAAATTCCACTGAAGATGTTACTTAGCCTGGTAATGAAATGTTCAGAAACCAACCCACAAGCTCGGAGAACGAACCTCCATCCTACACCCGAGCTGCAGATATTAACCACTACTGCAAAGGAGTTCTGGGTTGGGAGACCTGTGAAAAAAACCATCTTAAGAAGGAGAGAGAGTTTGTTTTCCTCTATGTGCCTCCCTGAACCATGGAGGGTTCTGCAGGAGTTGCCCTAGAACAAAGGTTCCCAACCTTTTGGCCACCACCAGGGACCGGTTCCATGGAGAGAGGTTTTTCTGCAGACTGGAGAGTGCGTGGTTTTGTGTGCTGCCTGCATCGCATGGATGGGACTTTACTTGTTTGTGCGGACCGGTTGCTGGCATGCCGTGGACCGGTACCAGTCCACAGACCGGGGTTGGGGACCCCTGTCCTAGACTATCAAGCCTATTTAGGAATGATCTTCCTAAGAATATCATTTACAGAGAGCAATGGAGAATGAGGAGTCGGACTGTCTAGTATCCACAAGATTCACTGTGATACTCTTCACACTAATCCTTACAGCGGAGAGGATCTTTTTGAAACTGCAACATGGCTGATCCCAGACTGTGACTTTGCCTTAGATGGAAGCAGGGATGGGATTCAAATATTCGAACAACCGGTTCTATGTGCAGATGCCACTTCCAGAAGCACCACAAGGCAGGACAAGAAGCCACGGATGGAAACTAACCAAGGAGAGAAGCAACCTAGAACTAAGGAGAAATTTCCTGACAGTGCGAACAATTAATCAGTGGAACAACCTGCCTCCAGAAGCTGTGAATGCTCCAACACTGGAGGTTTTTAAGAATAGACTGGACAGCCGTTTATCTGAAATGGTATAGAGTTTCCTGCCTGAGCAGGGGGTTGTCTCTTCCAACTTTTTGATGATGATGATGATGATGATGATGATGATGATGATGATGATGATGATGATGATGATGTCCATTCTGGGCCTGGGCAACAAAAAATTAGCTACCGGTTCTGCCAAACTGGTGAGAACTGGCTGAATCCCACCACTGGATGGAAAGAGGGAAGGAGGAAAGGAAGGAAGGAAGGAAGGAAGGAAGGAAGGAAGGAAGGAAGGAAGGAAGGAAGGAAGGAAGGAAGGAAGGAAGGAAGGAAGGAAGGAAGGAATTGATTTACTCAATGCCTCCAAGTCCTTCTTTCATGTTCTCCAAAGAAACTGGCACCATTACACTTCACACAGTAGATGTGTTTATACAACCCATCGAATTTGATTTCCAAGTTAACACCATTCCTGCATTTCCATCGAAATTGATCTTTAAACTAGTCAAGCAGACTGGTTTTTTTTTTTTTTTTTTTTTTTGTCCATTAAGCTAAGTCAGGAAAAAAGAAATCACTGAAAGAGTCAACCTGAAGCCTAATCAGGTTTGGCACGTGTGCCAATGCATCTGCTTGCATTATGAATGGTTTGGTTCAATGTATGTGTACATGCAAGCTGAGAACTTGCCCATCGATATACTGTCAGCGGTGACCTGTTTTGGGCACATGTATGCCCAATGCCTTATTTTAAGGCATTCCACTCCACTCCACTCCATTCCATTCGGTCCCGTTATATTCTCAAAAAAATAATAGTGGTATCCTCCACTCTTCCTCAATTAGGATCTTTCAAAGTTCCTGGACAATCACTAAATGAACTTAATTGCCAACAAAGCCTAACACAAGGCCAGAACAGTGGACACTACTTGCCTAGCCTTCATTTCCAGCAGGATGTCATTTTGGCAAATAAGGCCAAAACAGACCAGGTTTGTGCTGGGAGGCCATGATACAAACTCAGCCCCTTAAACTAGCATCACACTTGCAGGTATGTAAAGGGAAGAGTTGGCAATGCGAATTTACATTGAGTAGTTTGTCTCAAATACACAGATACACACATCCATGATGGCCTATGAGCATAGACATCCGTAGGAGGAGAAACGGAAAGATTGTGTAACATTGTCTTATAAATGCTGGGACATATATATTTTTCAAATGGAGAGATACAAGTATGTAATTACAGAATTTGCAAGTTCTTATTTTGGCATCAACATTGTTTGTAGCAGATGTCAGTCTGGAACATCTTACAGATTAAACCCTGTTGGATACTGGGCTTGTAGGCTTAGAAGCAGTGACTGGATTCAAATCTTGTTTTAGGTCACTAGGAGTCAGGCAGCATTTAAATTTAATTAATCACTACAAATAAGTAGACTTTATTGAATAAACCATCATTGGTTGCATCCACACATTATGTTAACTCATGCTTACAACTATGCTTTACAAATCACACTAGGGTTTAAGGCAATGAACAAAGCATCTCAAGAGTTAAACAGAAAGACTCTCCAAATTACGCAAGGATAAAATATGTTTTCTTCACCAAGCTTTCATTTCAGACCTTAATCACAAAATTGAACAATAATCTGTAAGAAGATCATCCTATCAGTAATGGCATTTGTTCACAGTTATTTCTTATTGACTTATTTGCCGTCTCTCAATCCTCTGCAGTGTCTATTTTTTAGCTTGGAACGTCACTCTTATGGTTTGGTTCAAACAAACAAAAAATCAGGATCTAGCAATAAATGTTAATAATCAAACTATAAAAAGAACTATCAAATTTAGACAGTAGCTGGGAGGAAATGAGAGAATTTTAATTCTAGATGTTCAAATGTTTTAAACCATCAGAAAATTCTAAAAGCTTTAACCATTTCAGAGCCAAATGTCAATTTATCATCCAGAGAAGTTAATCTTTGAAACATTATTAGTATTTCCATTTCATTCCTTTCTCCTCCCAATCTTTAATAAGAATCATATCTAGAAAATATAACTAGACGTATTCATGGATGCTGCAAATTGTATTTGCAACAAAAATTCTAGTGTCCCAATGCAGTGAAATGCTAAATCTTTTCTCATTATGCCACAAAAAAAATTTTTTTATTCTGAATTCTACTCAGGTTGACTTCTCAACAGAAAAAACTGTGAGCAAACAATGTCTTCAAGGTGAGTTTAAAAATAGAAACAATTTTTTTTAAAAAAAAAAACCAACATCAAATGCTCAACAAAAGCAGCATCCCTCATGTCAACAACCAGTTTTTTCAACTTTAAAAAGAAAAATTCTAAAGTCAAAAAAGAACAAAAGAAAAATGTATGTGAATGTGGGACAGAAATCAACCATTAAAGAGAAAAGGCTAATCTATCTCACTTCTTCTGAAAGACTTCACACAGCAATAAATGAAGGAAAAGATCTAACACATACTTGGCTAGTTGGTTCACGTTGGTTAGTTGTGAAAACCTAACCCATTTCATCGGTTTATGCCTCACTGCACGCAGGAAACCTGGGTGTTGTTCAAACAGATTCATGGACTGTGAATTGCCTGAATTTCCGTGGGGCCGAAATCAAATCATGCTTAATTTGCCATTAATTTTGATAGGTTCCACAGGCAACTAATTCCATGATGAAGATTAACACATCCTTGACCAACAAAGAAGTTACGCATTGATTTAGGGCAGAATGATGTGACACACTACCACGTGACCAGTTTTGGTCACCATGAGTAAAAAAGATGTTGAGATTCTAGAAAGAGTACAGAGAAGAGGAACAAAGATGATAGCAGTAAATGCTCCAACACTGGAAGTTTTTAAGAAGAGACTGGACAGCCACTTGTCCGAAATGGTGTAGGGTTTCCTGCCCGAGCAGGGGGTTGGACTAGATGACCTCCAAGGTCCCTTCCAACTTTACTACTATGATTATTATTATTATATGAAGAACGGTTGCATGAACTGGGTAGGTCTAGTCTAGTGAAAATAAGGACTAGGGGTGACACAATTGAAGTCTTTCAATATTTCAGAGGCTGCCATAAAGAAGAGGGGGGTCAAGCTATTCTCCAAAGCACCTGGGGGCAGAACAAGAAGCAATGGATGGAAGCTAATCAAGGAGAGAAGCAACCTAGAACTAAGGAGAAATTTCCTGGGATGGAGAGAGAGAAAGAGAAAGAGAGAGAGAGAGAGAGAGAGAGAGAGAGAGAGAGAGAGAGAGAGAGAGAGAGAGAGAGAGAGAGAGAGGGAGAGAGACCCATCTCAGGAAATAATTAGCTGACTCACAATGGATGGATGGATGGATGGATGGATGGATGGATGGATGGATGGATGGGAAAGAGAGAGACAGAGAGAGAAAGGGTGGGAGAGAGAGATTTTAATAGCCACCCATCTCAGGAAATAATTGGGCTACTCACAATGGATGAATCGATGGATGGATCCTTTTTTATAACCCTGTGGTCCATATCTGGGGTAGAGTTGGGGCGACTGGAGCTGAGTGTTTATGGCCAAATGCCCTTCCTGACAGATATGTTTTTTTTCTTTGCATCCTAGGAGAGAAACATCTGCTCCTACCTAGGACTCAACCCTCAACCTTCCAAGTGGAGGCAAGTATCTTCTTCACCCCTAGGTCACCACCATGCCACTCAATAGATAAAGAATGGAATTCCATTGTTGGATTCTACACTGGGTATAGAAACTTCTTGCTTTTATTATTCTGGTTTTCCGCATTATTTTTCTGCAACGAAGGACTATAAATTCCACAGGGAGCAAGAGAACAACATATTTCCAGTCCCTTTTTTTAATGTATGGTTTTATAGATTTCAACTATATTTTCCTTCAGGATCTAGAATTGCCTGCAGGAGCTGCCTTTGCTATAAATTGCCTTAAGTTCCCATCTGCTACATCCACTGAAACTATCCAGACTTTTAAAACCTACAGTTAGATGTTGGATGTGTAGGTACACCATATTTTATTCCAACTCTTAGTGGAGCACAGCCAGTTCACGGAATCCAGGATTACTTAAAATCTTGGCCACTTTTGTGATGTTGGTGGTTAACAAAATGAGAAAGTGCTAGTGACGTTCCAGAAGCACAGAAGTTAAGCATTTACATCTCCTACTAAAATTAACAACTCAGAAATGTGGAGGGCAGCAAATTTCCACCAATGCCTCCCTCTACACCAACGATTTCCCCTTCATTGTTCAACTTTCGTTCTTATTATCTGCATTATTAACTTAATAGCCAACCCAAATGAAAGCAAAATACTTGATTTTTGCTGTAGCACATAGACACTCTAAAAGGGCCACTAACTAAAATTAATAGTAAAATTAAAACACCATAAAAAGAAGCAGCTGGAATACTTTTTTAAACATTATCTTCCTAGCCTCTCCACTCATAAACAGGTGTTAAAACCGGTCCTAAATCACTCAGACAGCGGATTCACAGGGAAGCTTCATTATAAGATAAGAAAGAGACCTGTATGTAAGAATGAAGTGAATCGACGCGGACATGTGACACGGACAAAACTTTTTTTCCCAGATGAAGACACCAGTCACAGAATTGTGCTGGATCATCTGTCCAGTTAGCGATCCGTTGCCACAGGTAAGAACATCAAAATCCTAAACCTAAAGAACGTGGCAGCTGTGTCGTTTGTCTTGCTGACAATTCTAATTAAGATGAAATGGACTTTCTTCAGAAAATGGGCAGCCTTTTCAAGTATGAATGACCCTGTTGGTGCAACAAGACCAAACGGTCACATAATTTCCATCGTGATTAACCACGCAATTCTATTTGTTCATGTCCTGCCCACTAGAATCCAACCAAGGCATCAAATTAACCAGTAATATTTTGGGACTGCCACAGGTAGAGATGTTCTAAGAAGACATATCCATCAGGTTTTTAAACATACGCATCTCGTAACGGAGCAACCGCAAAAATGGTTAGAGAGGGCACCCCACCACTTCGATATTTTTCTGGGTTTTTTTTTTTTTTTTTTTTGCTAACTTTTTTTTAACCAGGAGTTTCAGACTGATGGGGTTGACAGACCAACACTGACTTTAAACTGAGGAAGGAAAGTTTCTCTGGAGCCTACTGCCAATTCTACTGCACCAAAAACAGTTTAGGTCTTTGTCCAACTGTTGAAAAAGAAATACTCCCAAAGTTGTTATATTGCTTGACGCCTGGCTATTTCCTTTTTCAGAAGAGGTGGTAGAAGATGGGAGCCCATAACTAGGATAGTCATAAAGACTTTCTAGACAATTCACCACTAACTAAACAATCAGAAGGAGCAGTTAAAAGTGTAATACTGAGTTCTTTGTAGCCCAACATAACCCTTCAACTCAGATATAACATCTTCCAAACTATCCATTTGTAAAGATTCCTATTTACCCCGTTAAAGTGGTTTTATAATAATAGCCTGGGAACAGCCATGGAAGTTTGCAAATCATTTCCCTAGGACACGAGATCAAGCTTAAACAAAAAACTTGCAGCTCAAATCCTTCCACAAGTCCTGCCCCGCAGACGGCTAAATGTGACAAATAGTTCCCAGGGCTTGTTCTTAGGATAGCAGGCCTAATTGTTTTGAAAAGTTGTTGTGCTGACTTTCCTTCTCCAAATAAGTATTTTTATATCAGGGATCCAAGCCAATGAATAATGCCAAAAGCATATCCTTGCACCTCTCTGTATTTCTGATGAAACAAGCTCGTGATTTGCTTCCCAGACATGGGTGTGGAGAGATAGAAGCAACAGTTAATTTCCTCCGAAAGCTTTCCAGTCACTGTTTTAACTCCCAACCTAGCTCTTTGCAATGAAGAAAACTTTTCCCAGGAATACGGGCAAGTGGAGAAGACTCAAGCGTGTAAGTTTGGGAAATTCAGATTTTAAAGGGAAGGGAAGACCCTTGACAGTAACCCCAGATCTTCAAGGAGGGGTGAAACGTCAGCCTCGCATCCAATGTTTTCCTTGCCTTCTCTTCCCACAACCCTACAGTTGTCCCACCTTTCATCTTAGCTCGAGGCATCGGTCCCTTCTTATTTCTTCCTTGCTTTTGGGTCCACCTGTCAACCGCTCAGATAAGGCTTGGCCTCCTTCACCCCCCCCCCCAAGCCATCCCCCCCCTCCCACCGACCACGGAGAAGGGGACTTACCAATGGTGGTGATGACTGTAATGGCAAAGTAGAAAGAGCCGGCAAATTTCCACTGGACGCCAGCCCGGTGAGGTTCCGACTGCATGATGATCTCTTCCAGCTGTTGGTAATCGTCGCTGGTGATGTTGTACTTCCCCTTCAGCCGAGTCTCCTCGGCTTTCAGCTGCTCCTCCTCGCGCAGCTCGTGCTCCGACTCCAGGGCGTCGAAGACCGCCGCCCCCACCAGCAGGTAAGTGAACGTGCAGATGATCAGCGAGAGAGTCCGCACGTTCTGCCTCTTCATGGCCGCCAGGAAGGGTCCACGGAGGGGACCATGTCCCCCCCTGGCCGCCCGCGGATCCGACAGGGTGGCCCCGAGGCAGCCGCCCCGCCAGGCGAGCAGCGCGGGGCGGCGGCGGCAGCGGCGTGCAATAGGGCTCCCTCTCCGCGGCGGCTGTCCTTGGTGCTGAATCGGCGGCGGCGGCGGCGGCGACTGCTCTCCGCCTGCGTGGTCGGCTTCGTGGGAGGCGGAGAGGCAGAGGAGGCTGCTGGAGCGTCTGGTCAGCGGAAGGCGCAGCCGGCAAAGGCTGCGCAAGAGCTGCGCAAAGCAAGCCGTCCCGGCGCGCAGGGCCATCAAGGCGCCTCTGCTCAACAAGCCAGCTTGGAGCCGTCAGGAGGGGAAGGGAGGCACCGGCCAGCCTGGCCTCAGCCGGAGCTACGCTTTCTCTCGCCCAGCCCCGCAGGCCGCCCACTCTTGGCAAACTCCCGGCCCCCGTCGAGCCGCTGGCGCGGAGAACTCCCGGGCTCTACTTCTCCCTCTCTCTCTCTCTCCCTCCCTCTCTCTCTCTCCCTCCCTCTCTCCCTCCCTCCCTCTCTCTCTCTCCCTCTCCCTCTCTCTTCCTCCCTCCCTCCCTCTCTCTCCCTCTCCCTCTCTCCCTCTCCCTCCCTTCCTCCCTCCCTCTCTCTCTCCCCCCCTCTCTCTCTCTCCCTGTCTCTCCCTCTCCCTCTCTCTCCTCTCTACTCTCTCCCTCTCTCTCTCTCTCTCTCTCCCTCTCTCTCTCTCTCCTCCTCGCTTCTCTTTCCTGCGGGCGCTTCCTTTCCGAAGCTTGGTTACTCCCGGGCAGGTCTTAAGCCCCGGGAGGGGTGGAAGGATGCGGAGGTCCCATCAGAGGAGCTTAAATGAGGTATGCCTGGGAGGAGGGGGGGCAGAGGGGAGCCGCATTGGAAAGACGGCCGAGAGGCACGCCTCTTCCAGCCCGGGTAGGGCTGGGCTGTCTCCGCAGAAGCGGCCGGCGGGTAGGCAGCAGTGCCCAGTCCAGTGGTGATTCTCCCGGAGGAGGCCTCCCCCGGCATCGGCCAGGCTCCCGGAGCTCAGAGGGGACGGGGAGAGAACTTCCGGGAAGGGAAAGAGCGACTGACCACAGCTTGCAAACCCCGAGTCTGCCTTAGATCCTCCTCCTCCTCCTCCAATCGCCCCCCCCGAAAAAGTGTGAGGGGGAAATGAGAGGCAAATGTTCGCCAGGCTGGAGCGGCGGGAGCCAGAGAGATCAGCCCACGGTAAAGGCCAGCCTGGGGCAGCTGCTGTGCCCAAGGTGTCCTGCGCGCAAAGCCTTGGAGAAGAAGCGAAGCATCCCTCTACAGGCCGGGAGCCTAACCCCCTGAACCCCCAGCCTGGCCGGTCCTGGGGAGGGAACAGTGGCGGAGAACAGGGAGCGCTGGCTTCGCTCGCTCTTTGCCTTTTCCTTCTCCGCCCTCCGTCCGTTCAAGCTCTCCTCTCGCTTAACTCAACTTTGGAGAGACTTGCTCCGCTAGGGAAAAGGCTGGGAGGGGGGGGAGGAGGAGGCGGGAGAGCCCGAAGGAAGAGACCCGCCCCTCCCCGGCCCTGCCTGGCGCTGGCCGCTGAACAAAAGAAACGCTCCGGAGGGAAGGTTTGGCGCGGCAAGCGACTTCGGCGGAGCGAGCTCCTGATTCCCGCCCGGTTGCTTTCGGCCTGCCTGCGCGGCCACCTGGGCGCGGAGGGCGAGGCGAGGCGAGGCGCATCGATCAGGCAGGCTTGGGCGTCCGCGGAGACAGGTGTGCGTGCGGGAGCCTCGGTTCGGCAGGTGGCCTTCAGCGGAAGGGCTCACCTTTCCCCCAAACGAGAGAGAGAGAAGGAGAGAGCAGCGAGGAGGAAGAGGAAGAGGAGGAGGACGCTGGCCGAGCGATCCCCGGCTCTGCTCCGCGCTTGGAGTCGCTTGCAAGGCGGGCGATCGCCGCTGCCGCCTCCTCCCCTTTGCTTTCGTTTCCTTTCCTTCGGCAGGCGACAGAAACGGGGGGACGGCTGGTCCCGATCCCGCAGCAGCTGTCCGAGGCTCCCTGCTGGGGAAAAAAGGAAGGCATCCAAATTAAAGGGAGCAGAAGAGGGAGGTGGCCCTTCCCCACCCCGGCCGCCCTCTCCTCTTCGTCTGGAGGAATCCGGGCGTTTGCAAGAGAGAGCAGCTCCGGCTCCCGAGGAGCGAAGAGTCGCCTCCAGCCTTTCCAGCCTCCCCCAGGATCGAGACCGGTGGGGGGGGCGTGGGGAGGGGGAAACAACGGGGGACGACTCGCGCTCCAGTCTCAGAGTTGAGATGGAGTAGGGAGGAGTAATGCCACGGCTTCGTTCCGGGGCCACCCCCAGCCTCCCTGGCTAACCCTGAACCAAAGCCAGTCCTGGGGGAGAGAGAGAAGAAGGCAACACTCCCCCCCCCTCCGTCGTCTCCCATCCACCCACCTTGTCTGGCGGAGGGAAGGAGCCGGACTCCTCGCCTGCCGAGTCTTTATTCTGCAGGCTTGCGATCCACGGGCCTCGTTGTCTCCGATTCTGGCCCCGCCCGCCCCCCGAGCTGGCCGCGCCCCCTCTGTTCGGGGTTTCAAATCCGGCTTCTAAGGGCGGGGAGTGGGGGGTGGGTGGGTGCCTCCCAGGCTCATCCCAAAGCTTCCTGTCCTCCCGCTTGGTTGCCGCCTAGCCAGGTGGAGGAGGGGGGGTTCTGGGCTGTTCGGTGGCCGCTGGAGAAAGATCTCGAGAAGGTGGTCCCGTGGCCTCCTTTACCTCGGCTGCCGGTTCTTTCCCAGCCCTGAAGCGGAAAGTCAATGGCACTGGGGACATGATGGCAGTGTTCCAATATCTCAGGGACTGCCCCAAAGAAGAGGAAGTCAAGCTATTCTCCAAAGCAGCTGAAGGCAACGGATGGAAACAAACCAAGGAGAGGAGCAACCTAGAACTAAGGAGAAACTTCCTGACAGTGAGGACAATTAACCAGTGGAACAACCTGCCTCCAGAAGCGGTGAATGCTCCAACACTGGAAGTTTTTAAGAAGAGACTGGACAGCCATTTGTCCAAAATGGTATAGGGTTTCCTGCCTGAGCAGGGGGTTGGACTTGATGACCTCCAAGGTCCCTTCCAACTTTATTATTATTATATTATATTAAAACTGTGGATTTCCCCCCCCCCCAGAGTTGGCTGCAAACTTATTGAGCTGTACTCGTAGAGTAAGCCTGACGTTGTCTGCTTTGAGGTAAGTGAACTGTATCTAGACTATCTGAAACTTCAGGCTCAAGGAATGGAGCAGAAGGCCCTGCTCTGGATGAACTTCAGATTCACTTTCCTGTCTTCCTGGCTAGAGTTGTTGTGTTCAGTCACACTCCAAAAGGTGCTTTTTTTCAAGAGGCAACTGGACTTTCTCGTTTTTCTCTGAAGAGGTTTCCCTTCTCATCCAAGAAGCTTCTTCAGCTCTGACTGGATGGCGGGGAACAGAAGGATTTATACTCCTTGCAGACAGCTGTCAGAGCTGCAGAAGCTTCTTGGATGACAAGAGTAACGTCTTCTAAGAAAAAGTCCAGTTGCCTCCTGAAAAAGCAACTTTGGGACAACCATGACCCGGATGACGGAGAATAAACATTCAGTCACACTTGCATCTCTGTTACAAAGAGGACGCTCACTAAAATCACCAAAGAATCCACATTACTGCAGAGAAAGTAGATTCCAAATCCTTAGTTTGAATCTAAGATTTAGTTTTAATTCAGGCTGCGTTGTTGTATTTGCTTCTTTATACTTCGTGTTTCTTAACTGCCCATCCCTCTCAGACAGGGACTCTGAGTGGTCTACATTCTAAAAAATAATAAAATTTCCCAAGCTTTTACATTCTTTCTTTAAAAGTTAAGACACAAAAGCAATTGCCTGCAGGAGAAGGAGACCGCAAACGCTACCATTCCACCCGTTGTCTCAAAATTAAAGCGAGAGAACAATTGTCACCTCTTAGGATTACACAAGGGGAGGAGGGAAACATGTTTACAACAGGTTTGCAAATATCTGCTGCTCGCATCTTGAAAAGTCAAAGATGGTGCTAGCTTTCTGCTGAGGTTTTGTGTGGTGGCAAACCTGAATCTCCCAAACTTTGTGATGTGAAACAATCATCAGGATGCCAAAGAAACAAGGGAAATATCAGTGCTTGAGTTTATATTTATTACTAAAAAAAAGGAACACAATTAAGCTAATTGATGGGTTTCTATGTGTGTTTACAAGTGTGCGTGGTCCTGCTCCATGAAAATACTTTTAAGAAGAGACTGGACAGCCAGCTGTCAGTCTCCTGCTTGGGGGGGGGGGATGTTGCACTAAAAGACCTCCAAGGTCCCTTCCAACTCATTCTACAATCTATATGGGTTTCTCTTGTGTGTTTACATTTGTGTGTGAGACCGTACTCCATGAAAACAAAGAAATAGGTTCTGTTTTAACTTTCCTTATAAAACAAGACAGTAGGTACTATTTCAACTATATCGCTGCTCATGCAGACATTATATTTTAATCCCAGGTGGGATCACTAAGGATAGAGGTTGACTGCTTGGTCCCATTTCTTTATCTTTAAGAATGAGCGTTTAACCTTGCATTTTGTCAGTTTTTCCCCCTGTTGGTTTTTTCTCTGTGCATTTTGCCTTCCAGACTGCAAAGCAATGAGTAGGACAGTGGTGGTGAACCTATGGCACGGGTGCCAGAGGCGGCACTCAGAGCCCTCTCTGTGGGCACATCCACCGTCGCCCCAGTCCTAGGCCTTCAGCTGGGTTTTATAAAACCTTTTCACTTTAGGCCTCTGCTGCCATGTACAAAAAAAAAAGGTTCAATCAATCAGTCAATTTCAACTTCTGGCGGGGAAAAAGAAGACTTGCAAAGTTGGAATTGATTGCTTGAACTTTTTAGTCCCACCCAGTTGGCCGTTACCACTGCAGCCACGCCCAGCCAATGGGCAAAGCCCAGCCAATGGGCCACACCCAGCCAATGGGCCACACCCACCCGGTAGTCAACGATGCATAAGTGGGTTTTGGGTTGCAGTTTGGACACTCGGTCTCTAAAAGGTTCGCCATCACTGGAGTAGGAAGTCTCTTGATTCGGTTGACTAGAATAGAGGCAGCCTACTTGGGGAGATCTTTCAAGAGCAGGGTGTCCAAACTTGGCAACATTAAGACCTGTAGACTTCAACTCCCAGAATTCCCCAGCCAGCAAGCAAGTGAACAGTCGAACAATGTTTGAACAAATTCAATGGAATGATCCCAAATAAGTAATTTTCCCCATGTGCTACAATACATCTTCAGAGAGTGGATTTGGGATGCCATTAAGCAGAATAATGAGGTTGTGTTTGATCACCATGAGTAACGAGGTCGGCTACGCATCTCAAAACTGCATTGACAGCATTGGTAATGCTTCTTCATGGTTTGAAGTTCAAGTGGTTGGGTGAACTTAGCTGTCTTGTTGCTTTATAGTACTGGGTATTGTGCAAATCCAGGAACTTATCCACAGTGCAAACTCATTAGTCATCCTTCTTGTTCAAGGACTATCCAAATGGGCACGGTCCCATGCGAAATGTTGTCCAGTGTGGTGTTTTCCCCACGTATTTGCATGTCAACTAATGGAAACCATCTGGATTTGCTATTAATATGTTGTGAGCTGCTCAGAGTCGACTGGAACTGTGGCCACGAGTGGCATATAAGTTTGATAAATAAATAAAAATAAATAAATGAAATTTCCATTCCTGAAACCAAAAAGATCTTGAGATAGTCTCGAAGACCATGAAGTTGAAGTTGTGTTCTTGAAGTTGAGTTCTTGAAGTTCTGGGTGCTCCATCACTGGAGGCTTTTAAGAAGAGACTGGACTGCCACTTGTCTGGAATGGTACAGGGTCTCCTGCTTGAGCAGGGGGTTGGGCTAGAAGACCTCCAAGGTCCCTTCCAGCTGTGTTATTCTGTTATTATGACATATTCTTCCTGCAGGGTTATGAGGCCATGGAATGTAAAAATATAATATCCATTATATCCATTCCTTTGCTCCATCACTTCAGTCTGTTTATGCATTTGGTTTTGGCTGTAGCTCAAAGAACAAAAATTGAGTGATTTGTAGGAAATTAGTTGTGGTGCCAACATTGTCCCCAATTCAATGCAAATAGTATCACAGTCTGAATTCTTGCATCCCTGTTCTTCTTCTTGTTTCCACAAAACACCGGAGATGTAAGCTTATAAAACAGGTACCAGTTATAAAACGATCAAATTGGAAGGAACCTTAGAGATCCTTTAGTCCAATGGTTCTCAACCTGTGGGTCAGGACCCCATTTGGGGTCAAATGACCATTTCACGGGGGTCGCCAAACAATGCAATCCACCATTTTTTCTCCCTTTTCCTTAGCTGTGCTACTCCCTTTTATTCTATTGGCTTTTGAAAGCCAATAGAATAGACTCTCTTGAATAGAGTCTAATTCTATTGGCTTTCAAAAGCCAATAGGAATTGTCCAGGCTGTCTCTGCCCTGCTGAGCCCGCCAAAAGTCCCATTCTGCAAACGGTGCTGCACCAGTTGAGTAGTCCTCGACTTACGACCGGTTGAGTAGTCCTTGACTTACGACCGGTTGGGGGTCGCGGCATTAAAAAGGTTGAGAACCACTGCTTTAGTCTCATTCTCTGTCCATTGCTGGGTCCATTGCAGTACGTTTCACAACCTTACAGAGGAAATGTTAAGCGTTATCTAATATTTACCATTTTCTCTATTTTTTTTATATTAGTTGGACAGTTTACCAAACTTTCTCCATTAATTATACAATCAGTCCAGCTTCTACTTTATGATGGCATTGTCATAAGATTAATGGAAAGCAGTACAGATTTACTGCTTTGAGTGCCCACAGAACAATAAGACTTGGAAAAATAAATAAATTACAAGAAATAAATAAGCAAATTACCCATGTTCAGACCGGCGTAATAGATTTAAGTCCTTTTGAGAAAATAAACCTAGTTGTTCCATGTGTTAGGAATGTTTCTTACAATTCATACATGAGACTGTAACACTCAAAATTTGGTTTTTAGAGCTCTTATTTTAATTTGTTCTATAATTCATGGGCTTAGTGGAATGTATTATTTACTGTTTACACTTTCTCTTAATGATGTTTTTAGTTTAAAACTCAATGCAGGTCTATGGATTTTGAACAGAAAATGTAAAATGAATTCCTAATGATATAATAATATATTAATTTATTTCAGATTTGTTGTTTATCCACCCACATTGTGCTCTCTGGGCCTCATTTTCTTTTTTATGTTACTTATTTCTTATATTCTTTAAATATATATATATAATAACTGAAAGACAATGTCTCTAACATTCTCATCCAATTTATGCTCTGTGACTGATCTTTTTCTTACAATGAAACCAATACATTAAATACCACTAAAGCTCTCAGGTCTGTTTGTAACCTTTAAGTGGGTGAACCAGTGCATCATAGAATAACATGACGAACAACAGTTTTTGAACCGAAAAAGCTAACTTACAGAAGGCAGCCAAAATGCAGGACCCATTACTCACATGGAGTTGTAATTTGGAAACGTTGTGGCTGCTTCAGCACTACTGCACTGCCGAGGTCAGCTGCAGTCATGTGATCGTCATTTCCAACGCCCCCTGACAGCTTCTCACAAGTCAGTGGAAAAGCCGGCAGGAAGCCTAAACTCATTCATAATTGCCAATGTTCCTGCCAGCTTTCCACAAGCAAAGTCAGTGGGGAAGCCAGCGGGAAATTGGAAGTCCAAGGCCAGCATGTAGGGAAGTGGCTGTGGCTGAGCGTGGGAGGATCAAGGAGTATATGAGTGGTGGGTAAGGGTCAGAGAGAGTGCACAGGGATGCGTGCAGATCAGGCAGGGTGCGAGGGCATCCAATAGGTGCAGTAAGGGTTGGGAAATGCACATGACTGCAGGTCGGGGAGGGTCTGTGAATCATGGGTTGGTGAGGGTGCACAAGTAGACGATGCAGCACAAATACACAGAGTGACCGAGGGGAAGCTGCACAGGTGAGGGAAACTTAACCTGAGCAACTTGGCATCTTTCCTTCCTGGCTTCCCTGTTGACTTTCTCCCTTCTCCCTGGCGAAGACAGACTTTGTCCATCCAGTTCCACATTTTCCCGACAGTTCTGCGGTTTCATTAGCCTTTTTACAGACGGTAGCAGGTGCTGAATCTGATCCTATCCCACCCATTTCAAACACCCACTGCCTCAACAAGAGGGTGCGTCAAAACTGCAATGTTGACAGAGATGGGAGCATCTAGACTAGGGTTTCTCAAACTTGTCAGCTTTAAGATGGATGGTCTTCAACGCCAAGACTTCCCCAGCCAGCCATGGATTTAAAGTCCACCCATCTTAAAGTGGACAAGTTTGAGGAAACAATGATCCAGCCCAAGTCCCGTTGCAGAGGATACAAACTCCTTGTGTGTCCAACCACACTTGGCCAATAAAGAATTCTAATAGGATCTTTCTAGGATTCGGCCCTTGGCTAACAAGGGAAGAGGAACAGTAAACCGTTTAGCAAGTAACCAGTTTGAACAGCCCTAAGACAATTTCAAGCTAAAGCTAAGCACTTTTGAAGTGTTTGGCTCATTTATTTGGGTTTGTTGTTGTTGTTAGTTGCGAAGTCGTGTCTGACCCATTGCGACCCCATGGACAATGTTCCTCCAGGGCTTCCTGTCCTCTGCCATCTTCTGGAGTCCATTGAAGCTCACGCCTACTGTTTCAGTGACTCCATCCAGCCACCTCATTCTCCGTTGTCTGCTTCTTCTATTGCCCTCAATCCTTCCCAACATTAGGCCCTTCTCCAGTGAGTCCTTCTTTCTCATTAGGTGGCCAAAGTAGCTGAGTTTCAACTTCAGGATCTGGCCTTCTAAAGAGCAGTCAGGGTTGATCTCCTCTAGGACTGACCAGTTTGATTCGCCTTGCAGACCAAGGAACTCGCGGGTGTCTTCTCCAGCACCATAGTTCAAAGGCCTCAATTCTTTTGCGCTCAGCCTTTCTTAGGGTCCAACTTTCACAGCCATACATTGCAACTGGGAAAACCGTGGCCTTGACTATACATTCTTTTGTTGGCAGGGTTATTTGGGTTAGCATGTTCAAAAGGCACACCACCTTGCCACATGATGTAGTTAAACATGTTGTGCAAAGAGCCAATCGATACCCAATGCACGTTACTGAGTCAGAGGTAACAAAAATTGCCTGACAGTATAAATCATATTTCCTCATTGCAAGATCGCAAAGTTAACTCCTCAAACCTTTGCTAGGTTCGCCATATGCCAATATTTTCAGGGCCTGGAAATATTTATCTTCCCCATTCCTCTGCTACTAGGCAGGTGTGCATTAATAAAACATTAGAAAAGCATCCGTTTTGGCGTTAATTGTTGCCTATCTTTTCCACTTAGTTCTAAGAGCCCGTGTATTTCTAATCAATAAATGCAGTGCATTTATCAAACACCACACTAAATAAAATCCATTACCATACTGCATAAAATAGCTGTTTGGAGTGACTTTTCTGCAGTGTTTTAACAAGATGGGCATGTTACTAAAATACTATATTAAAATTAATCCTGGAGTACTTGGATATACCATCACTTTAGCTGCAATTTTTAGAGTGAGCAGATCTAGAACAGAGAGCATAAATATCAGAGTTGGAAGGGACCTTGGAGGTCTTCTAGTTCAACCCCCTGCTCAAGCAGGAGACCCTATACCATTTTAGACAAATGGTTGTCCAGTCTCTTTTTGAAAGTCTACAGTGATGGAGTGCCCACAGCTTCTGAAGGCAAGCTGTTCCATTGGTTGATTGCTCTCTCACCATTAGGAAATTTCTCCTTAGTTCTAGGTTGCTTCTCTCTTTGATTGGTTTCCATCCATTGTCTCTTGTCTTGCCTTTTGGTGCTTTGGAAATCAGTTGGACTTCCTCATCTTGCCCTGTGTCCATATCTACAAGATGGGAGACATGTTAATTCAAATTCAGAGACAGAAATCTGTTAAGCTGACCCAAAATTCAGGGTCTAGACCAGTGGTTCTTAACCTGGGCGATATTGCCCCCCAGGGGGCGATTTCATTTTTCAGGGGGGCGATGCAATGAAAAGGGGCAATGCGGGGGTGAAGGAACAAAAAGGGGGTGATATGGGGGCGATGGAGCGAGAAGTTTTGGGGACACTTTTGAGACTTTTTTGTACAATGAATCACTGTATATCTGTCGTACAAAAACATCAGATCGCTCGCTATTAGTGGATTGAATTGTGTTTTCAAATGTTCCTCCAGCTAGCTTCAGTACAGAACACTATACATATGTGAAGACGCATCGCTTATCTTCATGCGTGTTGCGCAGCAGCCTCTACCCATACAGTGGCGCGCCATTGGCCAGAATATGGGAGATATGGGAAAAAGACTGGAAATAAATTATTTGCATCGATATATTCTGATGACAATTTTAAAGAAAACAAAAAAAGTGTTTGCATAAATTGAAGAATTATTTCCTATGTTGTGATTGAGAGGTTATGTTGGGGGAGGGGGGCGATGACAACTTCCTCATTGGCTCAAGGGGGTGATTCGTTCAAAAAGGTTAAGAACCACTGGTCTAGACAAGAATTTAGGGCAGATAAAGGACTTCAAAGAAATGGACTGTGAGAACTTCTCTCCTGCCTAGCACGAAGGTTGCTCTTTGGTCCTGCAAAAATAATACAAATGTGACTCAATGATTAAGTTGTCTTTCATGCCCAATGTTTTTACAGCTGTAGTCTTCCTTGCTGTAAAGACAATATTGATCATCGTAGATCATTAAATGAGCTAGTGGGCAGATTTTGATTGACACAGCTAACATGTATCTTGATCATCCTCCGATTGTTGTTGCTCCAGAAGAAAACATATTTCCAAGATATACTGTATGCACTTGGATAATTGTGTCTGTGCCACTTTTGTGGAATTGCTTACGACTATTTCACGGATGTGGAGAAAGAACGTAAGAAGAACTGCGCGGGATAAAAATGAGACTTCCCTTCGCCTAGCACATGTTTCTCAGCCTTGTCAGCTTTAAGATGAATGGACTATAGTGTCCAAATGGGTGGGCATAATGGAGTTGTTATTATTTAAAGGCATAGAATCAAAATCAGGTGACGTATTAGTACCGCTTTATAATACCTTAGTAAGACCACACCTGGAACACTGCATCCAGTTTTGGTTACCACATTACAAAAAAGATGTTGAGACTGTGGGGAAAAATGCAGAGAAGAGCAGCAAAGACGATTAAAGGCCTGGATGCAAAAACATATGAAGAACGATTGCAGGAATTGGGTATGGCCAGTCTAGAGAAAAGAAGGACTAGAGGGGACATGATAGCAGTATTCCATATTTGAGGGGCTGCCACAAAGAAGACAATGGGGTCAACTTATTTGCACCTGAAGGCAGAACAAGAAACAATGGATGGAAACTAATCAAGGAGAGAAGCAACTTGGAATTAACGAGAAACTTCCTAACAGTGAGGACAATTAACCAATGGCAACAGCTTGCCTTCAGATGTTGTGGGTGCTCCATCACTGGAAGTTTTTAAGAAGAGACTGGATAGTCACCTGTCTGAGATGGTGTAGGATCTCCTGCTTGAGTAGGGGAATGGATTAGAAGACCTCCAAAGTCCTTTCCAGCTACATTCTGATTGATTGATTGATGATTGAGT